>NC_048304.1:23405878-23484863 GCF_013100865.1 Trachemys scripta elegans
GGGGGGGGGGGGGGGGGGGGGGGGGGGGGGGGGGGGGGGGGGGGGGGGGGGGGGGGGGGGGGGCCATTGACAGATAGAAGCAGGGGGAAATAATTCTCATTGAAAGAAGCATGTCAGGGGAAGATAGCTCAGTGAGACACTTCAAATAAAGGGAAGCAGCCGTGGTGACAGGATACATTCTTTGCCTCAAACACACTGTAGGCCATGAGTGCCAGAGGCATCGGGCAGGAAGAAAGGCTACTTGAGTCGCATCAAAGACAACCACCACCAAAGCACAATTGAAGCCTGCAATCGTAGCCGGCCTGAAAGCAGGTTTCGCACAGGCTGCTTTGTTCTCTGATCGTCCCCGTCGCTTTGGTATCTCCTACCATCGGCCAGGCACGGCACAGCTTCTCGTCTCTGAGGGAACCAAGTTGCAGGTGACACAGGTTTGGGGGGGGGGGTTCTCTGCTCCTCAGCCTGTGACACACAGGCCTATCCAGCAGTTCGTCATTTGTCCACACACGTATTGGCCAAACCATTGCCCTTAACCTGCAGCATTGCCACCATTCCCTAAGGGTGTCGCTTGGAGTCACTCAGAAGAGGTCAGCGGAGATGCCCTCACATACCCCAGCATCTTCACTAGCACAGTCAGCTGTCAGTTTGATACAAAAATCTAGGAGGGGCTTGATGTAAGGCTCAGTAAAGAACTGCCTGTTCCCGCCTACCCAAAAACTAGTAACCTCCGCCATGTGCCAGGGCTCTCAAGGATATAGAGGAATGGTGAGTCTGAGGACCACCATGTCTCACTATGATGCCCTTGGCTATTTTTGTTACTTATCCAAGACAGTTGTGTTTGAACAAGGCTCTCATGCTGTCATAAAACCCTCAGGTGCTCTCTCTCCATCCCTTCTCCCTGGCCTGCCAATGTTCCTGCTTTAAACCCAGCATCCCAGACGGTCCATTTCCATCTGTCCTGGCTCTGGTGGGGCTTTGAAGCTAGGGAGTTGGAGTTCTCATGCGGCACACGCATGGGCACCATTATCTTTTCTCCTTCAGTCAGCTCTACAGCCATGCTGAGGGGACTAGTGGTGTCTCTCAGGTACTGGGCAGGATTTGTGCCTGATTTGGGGGTCTTATGGGATTTCTCATGCTTGGTGTGTGAGAAGAGGAGAAGGGTCTTGGTATTGAATTTTGTAGCTATCTTTTAGCCCTCAGCTTGACTCCCTCAAAATGCTTTAAAGAGCATCCTTACCTGAAGCCAGAGGAGCCACCTGTCCAGGGAATGAAGACTGCTCCAGGTTGCAGTGGATGTGGGAAACCAGCAGCGTCTACATGGAGAATTAGGGAACATCTGCCCAACATGGGATCCCTAGGGAGCCTTTCCAGTATCTGCTGGGTGATCCCACAGAGTCTTCCCCCACCTTGTTCATGGTGAATGTTGCTTTTGGGACTTCATTTGCAGGCAGCATTTTGCTATGGCCCAGGTTATCTTTCAGGTGAGCACCACTCCTGTTCTCAACGTTCAGCTCGTCTTGCATCTAGTGTTGTGTTATTTCATTGGTAAGGTCATAGGGGAGAGCAGGCAGCATGTGAGCCTCACTGTCTCATTAGCAACAGGCTCCCACTTGAACCTCACATCAGCAGAACTGGCTGCCCATCTGAATTTTATGGCTTGGCCTCTCAGCCACCATGACACCATTTCTCCTGAATGATGACTTTTGGTGGTGAGTTGCAAGGAGAGCTTAGTCTTGGAAGCCAACAGGAGCTGCTCAGTCTTCAGTGCTTTTGAAAAATAAGGCCACTTATGTAGGCACCTTAAGATGGACTTAGGAACCTAACTTTAAATGCCCATTTTGGAACATCTTGGCCATGCTATCTTTTTTTTTTTTTCCCCAAAGAACAAGCCTCCTATCAGCTAGGAGGTGGTGTCACGTGGGATAGAGCCTGCCTTACCACGGGGGAAAATGATAAACCTTACAGGAAATGTATAAAACATAGACAGCAAAACCAAGTTTACTATTTAAATTGCCCCCTTAAAATGGGGCAACCCCTGCACAGACAGACACACGTGTAAAAATGCCCTGCTGCCGATATAAATATATCGGGAACCTTTTCTGACTAGGCAAACACTCAGTTCGTTCTTGGTTCTAACACTGGGTACTTTATATGGCTATTGAGTGATTGGTCATTCTGTGTTTGTACAGCACCTCGCACAATTGGGGTCCATTGACTGGGGTCCATGACTGAGGTGCTATAATAATACAAATAATTAATAATAATAGTGCACCTTCTGCGTGGGGCTCATGGCCAGCCAGCTATTTGCTGCCTTCCCTCTCTGTACGGAGAGAGCAAATGCTGTCTGCATATGAGCCTGGTGAAGGAGGTGAAAGAATAATAGCTGTAATAAATTAGCCAGTTGTGCCCCCTTGTGGTACAGAGTGGTGCATGCACTAGTGAGCTGAACAACTCTGTCCATATTCAAATCCTTCTTAAAGACCCACTTCCGACAGTGCATCTATTCATTTGTATATAAACGATGGATTGTTGTTCCCTTTCCCCTAATATCTGCCTATTTGTCTGTCTTTAGACTGTGAGGTTCTCGAGGCAAGGACTGCCCCTTCTTCAGTGCGTGCAAAGCCTCTACTACATTCATCTTGGATGCTGCTATAAGTGTTTAATAATAATAATAAATTAATAACTAATAATGCTCTGGCATCACTCCCAAAGAATCCTTGTCCTTGGATCCAATGCTACAATGGCCTTGCTGTGTGCTCTGCAGTCGGGCATTTGGATGTTGACTTTAATGTATGCCCCATCAAACAGAAAGGCCTGGTGAGGTCCAGCTCTTCACTGCCACGTGGCGAGGGTTATGCATACCTATTGCCAATGCCAAGTGTTCAAAAATCACAAGTCAGGTCCCAAAGTAGCATGAGAGTGCCTTAAAAATCATGAGATTTTTTTCAAAATAATATTGACGTCTTTACATTTGTTTTCTGCTTTTTTTAACCTGTAGGGGGTCACATTTTCAGGCTTTTCTCAGCAAGCATGAGGCATGAGGGCTAGAAATGTGCAATTTTTTTTTTACATGAAAGCTGAAATTTTCATGTATTCGCATGACTCCAGGAGTTGGGGCTTTAAGAGACACACCAAATATCATGAGACTAGCAATAAAATTGTGAGAGTTGGCAGCATGTCTTTCACTCAGGGCCGGCTCCAGGCACCAGCCGAGCAAGCTGGTGCTTGGGGCGGCAGCTTGTAGGAGGCGGCATTCCGCCCAATCCTAGGGCGGCACGGCCGCTTTTTTTTGTTTGTTTGTTCCACTCTGGCCGCCCTGTAGGGGGTGGCAGCACGGAGGAGGGGAGCGCCCTGCAGCAAGCCCAGCAGGGCAGCCCCCGTCCTTCCCTCCCAGCCAACCGGAGCGGTGCGGAGCCCTCCCGGCAAGGGGCACGGCGGGAGGGGCTGCGTGGCAGCGCCCTGCTGAAGCCCTGGCCTCCCCCCTTCTGTCTCTCCCCCCGCTCCCTCCCCCTCCCCCCACTAGCCGGGGCACATCTGCAGTGCAGGGAGTCCCCCTGCACCCGTGCTCCGGCCGCGCCGCAGGTTTTTTTTGTTTGTTTGTTTGTTTTTTGCTTTGCCGTTCTGGCCGCCGCGTTGTTTTTTTTGTTTTTTTTTTTTTGCGCTTGGGGCGGCCAGAAAGCCAGAATCGGCCCTGCTTTCACTGCTCCCCACATGTTCTGGAATCCATAGCAGTGGCTATACCATGACCACTGGTGCTTGGTTACTCAGGCCCAGTGAGAGAGAGACAGCAATCTGCTATATTTTTTTGAGGGGAGGGTGTCTCTTTCACCTCAGTCAGTCCTAAGGAACCCTCCTTTTCCCTATCTTCCTACCCCCAAAAGTTAAACATCACAACCACCTATTTGGATGGCAGTCTTTTTCCAGGCCATTTATGCTGCTCCTTAATTGGCCAGAGGATTATCTGTTGAGCAACAAAGAAGCACTTCCCTGGGGCTGTGCATGCTGTTTGTGCAGCATTCCCAGCCTTCATTGGCCTGAGAAGGAAGAGGTTGATTAAGCATAGGCCCTGTAGGCCTTTGTCTAGGCCCCAGCTCCTGGAATCAGGGGATTACAGCAGAATCTCAGGGGGTTGTTTGTTTGTTTTTGTTAAAGTTTGTAGCCCTCATAGTTGCAAAGAAATGCGTGGAACTGTGAATGAAGTGTAACCGGTGCTGGGGCATACCTCTGCCTTTGTCTGCAGAGAGCCTTAAACAATATCTGAGAGGGGTGAACTACCCTATTTATATTGATAGGGTGTTACTCTGAGACCTACTGCTCTGGGGGCCTTGCCAGTCCCATATATATAATGGGGGACACTGGGTGTGGCAGGAGGAGAGAAGGGCAGTGAGCCTGGCCCACCCACGTGGATACACTCCCTCTGCTGGGGTAAGTACTGCTCCTCCTAGGCTGACCAGATAGCAAGTGTGAAAAATCAGGATGGGGGTGGAAGGTAATAGGAGCCTATATAAAAAAAAAAAGCCCCAAATATCGGGACTGTCCCTATAAAATCGGGACATCTGGTCTCCCTAGCTCCCCTTGGTGCTACTTGGGGGGAAAGACAGGGGTCTCTGTGTGGGGGGGTGGGGGAGAGGAAATCTCCATTTCAAGAGGGGAATGGAGCCACAAGACAGGCAGGACCATGAAGTGGCAGTGGACCCACAAGAGCTCTGTGTTGTAGTGTGCACATGGCCTCAGATTGCCTTAAAATGGCCTAGGTAGGCTTTCTTTCCCCCCTCTGCTGCCCCCACAGCACTTTCATCCCTGCTAGCCTATCAAGCTCCTTCCCCTGGGAGCTGGTTTTCTCTCTGCATAGCCCTCCTAGGCTAGGGTTACCATATCTGAACTTTCAAAAAAGAGGATACTCCATTGGGGGGGTAGCCCCACCCCCAGCCACTCCCTCCCACTTCCCGCCCCCTGACAACCCCCCCAGAACTCCTGACCCATCTAACCCCCCCTGCTCCCTGTTCCTGAGTGTCCCAACCCCTCTCCACACCCCTGCCCCCCTGACAGCCCCCCCAGAACTCCCGACCCATCCAACCCCCCCTGCTCCCTGTCCCTGACTGTCCCAACCCCTCTCCACACCTCTGCCCCCCTGACAACCCCCCCCAAACTCCCGACCCATTCAATCCCCTCCCCGCTCCCTGTCCCCTGACTGCCCCCCTTCTCCAACTCTCCAGCCCCCTTACCATGCCACTTGGCTTAGAGCAGGTGTGTGGCTCTGCGCCCCAAGGAGCACCCCGCCCCGCCCAAGCGGCATGCTGAGGCTGTGGAGGAGGGGGAAAGCGGGGGAGGGGCTCTGGCCGCCACTGCCAGCCCCACCGCCACGTTCCCTCGCAGGCACACAGCCGCGCCCCCCAGCGCTGCCGGGCGGCGTGCTAAGGCTGCAGGGGATGGGGGGAGCCGGGAAGGGGCTTTGGCTGCCGAGGCCCCAGTGCAAGTGGCGCTCGGCCGCCCTGTCAGCCACTTTTCAGTCGATAAATAGCCGACCGGGGGGAAATCTCGGACATTTTTAGATTTTTAGAAATCCTCCCTGGACAGCTATTTAAAGAGCGAAAAATCGGACATGTCCAGGGAAACCCGGACGTATGGTAACCCTATCCTAGGGCCCAGAAACCCAGGGGGAGTGCTGGCCACTAGGCCACAGAGGTAGGGTTACCAACTTTCTAGTCGCACAAAACCGAACACCCTAGCCCCACGCCTTCCCCGAGGGCCCACCCCCCCGCTCACTACATTCCCCCTCCCTCGGTGGCTTGTTCTCCCCTACCCTCACTCACTGTCACTGGGCTGGGGCAGGGGGTTGGGGTGCGGAACGGGGTGAGGGCTGTAACTGGGGGTGTGGGCTCCGGGGTGGGGCCAGAAATGAGGGGTTCAGGGTGCAGGAGGCGGCTCCAGGCTGGAGCGTGGGGCTGAGGAATTCAGAGTGGGGGAAGGGGCTGTGGGTTGAGGCAGGGGGTTGGAGTGTGGGAAGGGGTGAGGGCTCTGGGCTGAGGGTGTTGGCTCTGGGGTGGGGCCAGGGATGAGGGGTTTGGGGTGCAGGAGGGGGCTCCAGCCTGGGGGGGGGGGCGGAGGGGAGGGGTGCGGGGTGTGGGAGGAGGCTCGGGTTGGGTTCCAGGGGGGTTAGGGGCTCTGGGGTGGGGATGGGGATGAGAGGTTTGGGGTGCAGGAGGGAGCTCCAGGTTCAGGGGGGCTCTGGGCTGGGGTTGAGGGGCAGGGGAGTGAGGGCTCTGGGGTGGGGATTTGGATGAGAGGTTTGGGGTGCAGGAGAAAGCTCTGGGTTTGGGGGGGCTCAGGGCTGGGGCAGGTGTTGGGGCACGGGCTTACCTCGGGTGGCTCCTGGTCAGCGGCACAGCCGGGGGCATGGGGGCTAAGGCAGGCTAGCTGCCTGTCCTGGTACCACGCTGTGCACGCCCCAGAAGCAACCAGCAGGTCTGGATCCTAGGTAGTGGGGAACAGGAGGCTCCATGTGCCACTCTCACCCGCAGGCATCGCCTCCCCCCTGCTTCCATTGGCCGGGAACCGGCCAATGTGAGTGCGGAGTTGATGCTCGGGGCAGTGCACAGAGCCCCATGGCCCCACCACCTAGGAGCCAGACCTGCTGGCTGCTTCCGGGGTGCAGCACGTTGCCAGCCAGGACAGGTAGAGACTAGCCTGCCTTAGCATCGCTGACTGGACCTTTAACGGCCCGGTAGGTGGTGCTGACCGGAGCCGCCAGGGTCCCTTTTTGACCGAGTGTTCCAGTCCAAAACTGGACACCGGGTCACCCTACACAGAGGGTATGTCTATACTGCATTAAAAACCCGCGGCTGACCCATGCCAGCTGGCTCAGGCTAAGGGGCTGTTTAATTGTGGTGCAGATGCTCGGGCTCATGCTCAAGCCTGGGCTCCAGGACCCTGCGAGCATGGGATTGCACAGAGGGGGCCAGGAAAACAAGGGGATTTTATCACCTTTGTGCAGCCTTCTAGGTGTCTGCATAGGGTAGATGAAGGCCTGGGAGCTCGGTGATGCTCAGTGCCCATAACCAGACCCCATATGTCCCTGTGCGGGCTGCCAGCGTGTCCTAACTGAGGACCTTTCTGAAACAAAGCTTGTCTCTTTCCTCTCCCTGCTCGGAAGGGCTGGGTCCTGGCTGAGTTTCCTGTTTGTGTTACAGCTACAGACTATCCAGCAGGCTTTTTCTTTTGGGATGGGGGAAGGGGGAGAGCAGCAGTCTACCTGGAGCTGAATGGCCAGTAACTCCTTCCCCTGGCTCAGGGTAGCATTATTGAAGCCCCCAATCCTCAGTCCCTCTCTGCATCTGTTACACCAGCATTTTAAGACCTGGGCGCATTTGCTGCTGTGATGCTCTCTGCACTGGAGGTGCCAGGCGGAGTCAAACTCTGGTCTCTCTGATCCACCTGCTTCTCTCCTCTGGACCCTGACTTCCACTCCCCTCTCTGCTCCAGGGCGGCTTTGCTCTCGGATCCACTAAGGCTTTGGCTTGGATGAAGCAATAGAGAAGAGAATGGAAGAAAAATGAATGGGGAACAGGTGTCGTCCTGTATGCTGCCCACTTGGGGGGCAGCATCCTCCTCCTGTGATGGCACTGAGGTGCACAAGCAGATGTCATCCCAGGACAATGTCTCCCTTCCACTTACATGCAAGGACATCCCTTCACGCAGTGTTTCACATTGAGTCAAGTGGTGCCAGCAGTGTGGAAAGTATTTCCAGTCTTGGTGCTGAACAAGAGACGCATGGGCCCAGACGCATCAGGAAGAGCTGAAAATCACACCACAAAGCCCAACCTTGGCAGATTTTCCACCCAAAGACGTCAGGAGAAGAGTCTGAACATTTGGATCCAAGCTGCCAAGCTTCAGACCCTATGGGTCTGTGTTGCTCATGGGAGCCACTAGCACCTCTTTAACAGTGAGCTGTGACTGTTTCTTATGGAGTGGACTGGCTGCTTAGCCCATTGGATTGGTAATGGAATAAGGTACTTGTCACCTCCAGCCCAGGGATCTGGTGCTGCAGGCAAAAGCAGGCCCAGCTGATAGTGACCAAAAGTCATTCCCAACTGATGACCATTTGGTGGCATCATCATCTCTGGGCATAACAGCAACAATTCAAACAAACATCCCATCGCTAAATAACAACCTGGCACAGGTCAGTCCCAAAAGGTCTCCCTACCTCCCGCTGTGGGAGAGGAAGGCTGGTTCAGTAGCTAAGGCACTCCCCCAGGGCTTGGGAGACCTGGGTTGGATTCCCAGGTCCACTGTGGACCTCCTGGGTGATCTTAGGCATCATTTAGTCGCTCTGTGGTTCAGGTCTCCACCTATACATTGGAATGATGGGTGATGTGAGGATAAATACATTCAAGGTGTGACACAGTCAGAGAATATGGTTGTGGGGACTGGATAAGTAAAAGGGGGGCTAGATGGTCACAGCAGCAGTTTGCCCACCCTCAAACAGAAGTATGTGAGCCTTACACCATGGCCTGAAATTCACTGAACTTGGGTTGTGTCAGACCAATGGGAGAAGTGAATCCAGAGCTGAGGGCCTCTGCCCACTGAGAATGCCCTGCAGGTCCCCAGCCCCGAGACTGCCTGTGCAGGTGCCCTAGCTCTCCTCCCCTTGTGAAAGTGCCTATCCCTGTGGCTGCCAAGACTTTCAGGTCAAGCCCAGCACCCAGGCCTCAGCCATTCACCAGCTCTTCGTGGCGAATCAGGGATCATCCCAGCCAGCATTAATGGCCCCTCAGTGGGAGCCTGAGCAGAAAAGCCAAGGGCTGCATGAGCCATGGAGACTGAACTCCCCTCTCGCCCCAGGGAAGGGCTGAGGCATGTTGCCATGGAGTAAGTCTGCCCTGCCCATGTTCATGCTGTACCTGCTGTGGGTGTTCACGGTGCAGCCCCACAAGGGTCCGAGATGGCACAAGTGCTGCTTTCGTGTTGGGAGCGTCATCCCTGGCCTCTCCCCACTCTGAAGAGGTGCCGGAAGGGGGAGGCTCTCTGACAACTCTGAAAGAGCGTAGCAAGGCACCAGGTTCACATAGGGCTCAAGCCACCGCTGCTCTGCTGCCTCGTGGCTGGGCTCTTGTCCAGCTGGTGTGATTTCTGCCTGCAGGCGGGGCTGTAAATTAGGCTGCTGGGCTGGGTGCTGCCTTCACTCATGAGGACAATAGAGGAAGCACTGAGGTCTTTCCACTCGAGATATAAATCTCCTATTCGAGAGCGGAAAGGGAGACCCAGATTAGAAACTATACGCAGGCGGGCGTCAGACTGCACTGGAGAGAGATGCAGACTGTGAGAGCAAACCAGAGAGGGGTGGGAGAGACGGGCCACGTTTATTCACCCCTGTGCGGGCAGTAGGGTCGGCACAGGATGGAAGAGAGATGCTTGTGCCTCCCTGATTCCGGGACTGCTGGGTCAGTTAGGCTCTTGGTTCCGCATGCAGCCATGGAATAGCCAGGGTGCAGGGTCATGCTCCTCCCATCCCTGGCTTCTGGATAGGGAAGGCAAATGCTGGATACAGTGTATTGCCTGGGCTGGGGGATGCTTATGGCCCCTCTATATTGGCGCAGCCTGTGCAAAGGGACAGCAATGCAGGGTGAATTCCTCCAAGAGAGAGAGAAGACATGCCAAATTCTGTGGCCGGGTGCTTTTCTATGGTGCTTAGTGCTAAAATAATGGCAAGCAGACCTCAGGCATGCACTGATCACAGCAGGTGGCTGGGAGGAAATCTCTCTGCATGTATGGGATTGTATTTGGGACTCAGTGAATCTCCCACTGCAGAAGTGCACCCAGAACCTGGCAGCGATGCCTAGGGAATGACAAACTGCAGGGAAGTACAGCTTTGTAATGTCCTGGGGATGTCCCCTCCACGTTCCTGACCAGGATGCTAGAACAACAACCCAGAGAATCAGCCCAGGTTTTACACCAAGCCCCGGTGGGCTGAGCTGGGACTTTGGAGGTTTATTCAGTGCCCATAGATTTCTGTGCCATCCAGACATAATCAGAGGAGCTCGGTTCTAAACCCATCAGAGTATGAATCTAAGGAGTTCCCAGTAACTGGGTGGCACAGCAGGATCCGGACTCTGACATTCGGGTTCTGTCTCTGCTAGGCTCAGCCTGCCTGTGGGCCTTTCCTCTCACACTCAGTTTGCTGCTGCTGCAGAGGTGGAGGCCAGACACTAGCCCAGGCACTGGTGGACTCGTCCAGGGAGCAGGGTGGAAAGGGAGTCCCCTGGCATGCAGTGGCAGGGTCCAGAGGGCTGTGCATCACCCTAGACCTGGAGGAGTCCTTTGTATGGACAGGGAGGGTGGTGACAGCCCGCTCCAGACGCTCGCTGAGGTTGTCAGGACCTGACAGTGAGGATGACGGCTCCCTCCCTTCCCCCATGGATGAGCTGAGACAGGGACGATATCAAAGCAGGGGCCACTGCTCCCAACCCAGGGGGATTAGGTGATTAAGGGCTTTTATTGTTGTTTTTCCAGGTTCCAGCAAAGGATACTTGGCAGGATTAGGCTGATGAAGACCCCCTCCCCCAATCACAGAGAGATAACAGTACCTCAAAGAGAAGAAGCTGCCCAGACGACAGACAGAAGGTGTCCCAGGAGCAGAACCATCTCTCAGCGACCTCTGCTGTCCTCTCCACCTCCTGATACCTCTTCACACAGTGGGACCCCTGGCTCCCTCTCAGCAGGTATTATTGCTTGGCAACTCAGCCCACAACCCATCAATCGCAGCCATGGCCACGAGGGAAGTCGAAGTCTGTGCTTAGTTTTATAAGCTGGTCTGTCCAGGTGACTCCGTGTCAGGGCCTGGGTGCAGCCAGTAGCAGTGTCTGCTGTTAAAAGAAGAGCAGTTATGTAAACATGGCTTTTCTTTACTCAATACGTGGCACTGGCCCTGTGCATTGCACTGAGGAAGGGAGGAAGGATGGGCTTGTGGTTAAGGCGGAGAACTGGGTTCAATTCCTGGCTCTGCCATAGGTTTCCTGTGTGACCTTGGGCCAGTCACATATTCCATAGGTGCCTCTGATCCCCATGGGTAAAGTGGGAATAATATTCCCTTCCTCCCAGCCCTTGTCTATTTGGACTGTAACCCGGAGTATCTCACACTATGTATGTGAGCAGTGCCCAGCGCAATGGAGCCCTGATCCTCACTAGGGTCTCTGGGCACTGCCGTAAGACATGTAATAATCGGCTGACTTTACCGCTTGCTGCAAACAAGCTCCTATGCTCGTTTAGCCCTGTTGGACCAGCTGCAGCTGCAGGAAAGTGAGCTGGGGCCCCTTCAGCTTCCCTGAGCAAATGGCCTGCTTGGTTCCTGCTGCAGAATCTTTCCTAGCAGCCCTGGTGTCGGAGGCAGGAAGGGCCCAGCAGAAGTTGTGGATACGGAGGGAGGTTGGAGGGTTGTTTGCAGCATCAACAGAAAAACTGAGCCCATTAGGTCTGGTAAGATCATTTGAGCAGATACTGCACTTATTTATCTACCCCCCACACACACACTCACTTCATTGCCTCTGCTGGGGTGAGGGGGCTGGCCCAGTGGAAGAGAGTGGCAGGGAGTTCACAATCCCCCTTTCACAGAAGTGCCTTACAGAGCGTAACTGTGCTGTAACAGAATGGAAATCCCTGCCCGGCGGGCACACAGGGGATATGCAGCAACAATCCTAGGGTGTGAACAGCTAGATGAGAGGCAAACCAAGACCCTCTGCCATGATTTCACGGCAGTGTCCTTCCATGAGTCAAATTCAGCAACTTGGTCCCCTCCTTCCTCCTGCCCTCTGCTGCACTAGGACAGACCAAGGAGCCAGTGCCACTATGCTCATGAAACACTCAGCTCTTCATTATTGGGGGCAGAGGACATTTACAGCAGCTTTGGCCATCCATGGGACAGTGGTACAGCCTGCGTTACTTCAGCACTCTCTCATGGCGAGGACGCAGAGGGCAGCAGACCGCCTCTGGGACCATGCCTGGGCCACGTGGCAGTGGGTTCCACCTTACTGTGCTGCGGTGTTTGCTCTGCAGACATTTCCTCTCTCACGTTGTATCTTATGAATCTGCTGCTCGCCCTACAGCATTGCAGTCACTGTGCAGGAATCACCTGGCTTATCATGTGATCACCAGATTTCCAAAAGGATTCAGTGCGATACATATGGGTAACCAGCCACTGGATGGCGCTCTCATCCCACACAAAATGCCACCCAAATGGCATTTATCTGGCCTGTAGATGAAGCAGTGGGTAGCATGGTGATCCAGCCAGCTGTAACAGGGCTACAGTATCCAGTATGGCGAGACTATACCAAACACAGTGAAAGAGACAACAATTCTATGGCTGCTGTACCAGGTATGGTGAGGATATGAACACACAGTCAGTCAGGGCACCAGAGGGGGAACCATTTCACAAGCTGGATAAATTCACTTCCCTGTTTACAAAGCCACCTGTTAGAAAGCAGTACACAGCTAAGAGCACGTGCCCCTTAACTGGCAGGCTGCAGCCGAGGGCTTATCTACATGCACAAGTTGCACTGGTTTAACTTCAATCAGTTTAGTGAAACTTGTGAAACTTTTTTTCGTGGACTCTCTCATAGAAGTTTAAAACTAGTTATGCTGTTTTAGTTTGCACCTGCACATTTACTGAAGCGCCAAACTGCTATAAGCCAGGTTTACACCATGAGAGGAGTGTCCACACACAAAGCTGCACCAGTTTCACTAAACTGGTGCAAAATAACACCTGTAGTTAAATGAGCACAGATTTGGACTGTCTTTTACCAGGTTACCTACATCCCATCATCAAGCTGAGATCCAAAGTGCTGAGAACTGGGGAGATTCAATACACCACACACTTTCTGGCAGTTCAGCCCCAGGGGCTGCTGGCCTGGAGAGGCCTGGTTAGGATTAGGCCAGAGTCCCCATGCTGGGCCAGTTTGACAAGGCAGGGGAACTTGTTTGTTTGAATCCACTCGGTAATTACTGCCTCTTAGCATCCGTTAAGTGCCAGTGCCCAGACCCCAGCCCTCCCCACACTGTAGTGATGCGTTTGTGAAACACACGGTGTTTGCGGTTGACCAGAGCTCTGAAATAAGTGAGGCCGGAATTCATGCACTGTTCTGTATCCTGATGTGGTAAGGAGCTCAGGCCTGCCTGAGGGAGGGCAGGGGGGATAACGGAGGCTGCTGGTGCCAGCAGAGGCTGTGAGGCCACTGCCAAGAGCCTGTGCAGGGGCCCTCCGAGGCTCCAACCAGCTCAACCTGGCACTAACGGAACTGTGATAAAAATGAATCTGTCCAGGACACCGGAGGGGGGGAGATTAATGTCTGAATTGTCAACAAGCAAGCGAACAAATGTCACAGGAGGAAACGAAGGGCTGACGAGAATCAAACAGATCTTAGGGGTGAGATGCTGCTTCCCCCACCGCGTGCTGAGCTGTACGGCCCTGCTGCTCCTTTGCCGCTGCAGCATTGCCCAGCCATGAGAGGAGTGGGAGGGAAGCCCATGCTGTCCCCTAGGGTAGCCTTGTGGTGCACATTTCAACCTGCCTCCTGATGTTTAGCTGGCAGATCATAAAGGCACCTCCTGGATCCCCAGGGTAGGGGGATGGCCTGGCTTGTCAATAACTCTGTCCAAGTGCTAATGTTAGAAACATTGATTACCTGGCATGGTGTTGTGATCTCCCTGTGGGGGAATCCCTGCTGACACTTCGCAATCCAAATACAAAGTAGCCAGGTGTTCCCCTGGTCAGTCACCCCGCTGCATCCCATTCCAGAGCTGGCTGCATTTCAGTGGTGGGTGGAATGTTTTCCTCTTGAAAGCAGTGGGAGTTCCAGCCATGTACCCGAGGGTCCTAGTTTGTAATAAAGCACTTCACGCTTTCAGGTGCTATAGAAATGGGAAGTTATTACTATCAGTCCATCCTGCATCTTCCCCACCAGCAGACACCTGGATAGATGCGTGTTTATCTCTTTGCCCAGTTGGCTTCCAGAAACGCTATTTTAAAAGCATCCACTAAAATTTCCCCTGTTTCTTTCTCCGTTGCCTCTAGGGTTCTGGAATGGACCCCACAGCAACTGCTCAGTCTTCAGTTCTCATTTCTTGACTGCATAGTTTTCCTCCAGAGTTTTCTCCTTCCTTCCTTTTCAGTGAACTTCAGTCCAGTTGCAGCAGCAGCTGTCTCTTGCTTTCCCTCCTTATCCTTGTCTCATGTAGACAAAAGCAAGTAGAGGTTTGCACCACCAGAGCTAATTGGGATTTAGGGTTGAACCTTGATTAACTCAATCACTGCAAGCCCCAGCTTGCCCTTGTCTACTGCGTCTCAGAGCCCAGGTCAGTTGACTTGGGCTGCAAAGCTAAAGGTAGCAGTGTGGACATTTGGGTTTGCACTGGAACCTGGGTTCCCAAACCCGCAGAGGGTCTCATTCCCCAGGCTTCAGCCCAAACCCGAACATCTATGCTGCTATTTTTAGCCCCACTGCCTGAACCTGCGAGCCTGAGTCAATCGACGCAGGCGCTGAGACTCAGTGCCGTGGGTTTTCTTTGCAGTGTAGATGTAGACTTAGGGGTTAGCATTGAAGCTAACCAGCCAGCAGCTACATCGATTGCTGTATCAGGGCTATTCCCAAGCAGAGACAAAGCCTTTATAAACAATGAGGCAAGCAGTTTAGTTAGCTTACTCTGGGGCCAGTGTGTGCAGTCCTTGCAGTTCAGAAATTCTCCCTTGCCATATGTGTGACTCCAGTGTATGTATGGTAACCTGCCATATCTTCTCTATGTCAATCTCCTTCCCCATTCTCCACCTTAGGCAGGGATCTTTTCCACTCTTTCTGTTTCTCCCTTCAGTATATAGGACTCCTTTGTACCCCCTTATCTGTCCCACATTGGTATGGTCTTATTCATGGCATCTCAGTTTAAGAATGCTAGACCTTGAGCACCTGCTTATTGAACTGTCTGCTTCCACTGTGTGACATCTATTCATATCACCCTGGGCTCCTGCCCCTTTATTATGCATTTGGGGCATTTCCAATTCCCCCCCTTTACTGGCCTCACTTTAGGCCTAGATTACAGTGGCTCCTTCACACCTCTTCCCCTTCCAACCATCCGTGCCCTCTCTGAGTCGCTCCCAACCACATCAAGAACTGCTCCCTGTCTACTCTCTCCTGAAGGGAGGGGATTCAAGGATCTCTCTCCCCCCACACACTTATTGGGGGATGAAGTCAGCCTGTATCTTGCCCACAATGCCATGGTTTAGTTTACCCCATCAGGTTGCTGACGAGCCTTCCCAGCTTCTGCACAGGGTTTAGTAATCTCACAATCCTGTTCACTTTTCAGGATCATCTCTCTGTAAGATGGTGGCATCCCACCCCCTGTTCCTAACACAGCACACACTGGGTCTGCTCCCAGTTAAAGCCCTGCCTTGTTAATTAAAACTACAGAGCCTAAACCCCAGTAAGTTTCCTCCTCCGCTCTGCTGATGGTAGGTTCCTCCTTGCAGCAGCACTCCCTTTGCCCCTGCACCTAGTGCACCTGTGGCCTAGCAGAGCGAGCACTGGACTGGGACCCAGGAAACATAGGTTTAACTGGCCCTGCTGGGTGACCTTGAGCAAGTCATGTCTCGGCTTTGTGCCTCAGTTTCCCTACCTGTAAAATGGGGACAATGCTGTTGACTGCCTTTGTAAAGGGCTGTGAGATCTATGGATAAAAAGCGTGCTATATAACAGCTAGGAATTATTGTTACTTCTCTCTGGCTACACTCAACTCTTTTTACACTTTTTTACACCCTCTCTCTCTGTGCTTCTGCCTCATGTCTCTTCTGTCTGGTTCCATGCACACGAGACAGATTGTGGCTGTAGTGCTGACCAGACTAAGGGTGAGCAAAGGCAGCAACCATACCATGAAATGATAATAACAAATAATAATATTGGGGAGACACGGTAACCAGGCTTGTTTGGCTCCGGCCAGGGTCAGTTCTGACTCAGGCACGTCCCGGGGCCAGCTCAGTCACCCCTGGTGTATCTAGTGCTTCTGTGAATCAGGAACAACTAAGTCACGAGCCCTCCTTTACCCGGTAAACTCCGCGGGGGGGCGGACTTGGCTCATCAGCTCCAGTCTGTTCTTAACTCCAAAGACTGCCTTGGGGGGGCATCTAGTGGTTGCTGTGTCTCACTGCGCTTATCAGGGCGCAAATGAAGGTGAAATTGCATAGCTGGAGCAAGATGTCATCACTGTGGTGACGGTGAAGGGGGAATAAGTCTATTGTTCAGAGGGCAGGGGAAGGTGTGTCCCTCAATTGGAATAAGTCTTTCAGTTTGGGGGAGTTCAAAGAACCAGCTTGCTGCCCTCCCTAAAGCCCTAAGGCTAGCCTTCCCTGTGGCTCCTGCACCTGCATGTTGTTGTTATTGATTTGTATTCCAATAGCCCCTAGAGCTGAGATCAGGGCCCCATAGTGCAGGATACTGTACACACATACACACACTGAGAGACAGCCCCTTCCTCAAAGTGCTAGCAACCTAAATAGACAAGACAAAGGGCAAGAGAAAGGAAATATTATTAACCCGCTCTTTACAGTTGGGAAACCGAGGCCCAGAGAAATTAAATGACCTGCCCAAAGTCACATAGGAAGTCAGTGGCAGAGCAGGGCACTGACCAGAGAGCTCCTGAGTCCCAGTTCTGTGCTTTGTCTACAAGACCACTGCCATAGGCTCCTTTTAATTTTGGTGCCATCCTTGAGCTCCTGGCAAATTCCTGGCATTGGCTCCAGTTGGGTGCCCCACTAACACCCTTGGGATCACAGCTGTCTCGCTAGAAGAAAAGGCTTCCAATGCCATTCAGATAATAAAGCTAGTGACTGCTGTCTGACCAGCCTGCTTATCTACTGAGAGACAGCCCAAGGCATTGTGGCTGGTCACTTTTATTCCTGTACTGTACACTGTATTGCTGATTTGCAGTGTCTGTTGAAAAGTTTCATGAACTCTATTCTGGCTATGCCAATGTACGGTGAGATTTTGTATAGGCAGCATCCATAGATGTGGCAGGGAAAAGGGGTGAAGGAGATTATTACACATATCCACTGGCACCTAGATACTACGGCCAGTTGGTGGAGTAGCCTGTCTGCTTTTAATATTTCATGCAAGACTCAAACCAGAGCCCTCGTGAGATCTTCGAACTACAGACACCAGAGACGGAAAAGACTTAAGGCCCCTTGAGTTCTTCTCCCGTGGGCAGTGCAGGAATGTTCCCTAGCGAATGCTTTAAAGGGCAGTTGTATGTTTAGGAATCGCCAAGCACCTGCTTAGATTCCATAACAGAACGCTTATATTAAACAAGAAAAACAGCTGCTCCCATGAGCACTGACTTAGCCCATGTGCATACAGGATGCTGTAAACATTTCTTAGCGGATTGTACTAGTATCCATCACCTTAATGTCTGAGTGCAATATAACAATGGTGCAACACGCATAGCTAACAAGTGACCTGTCCAGCCTAGGTTTCAGAGACCTAATTACTCGGTTTCAAAGCACTAAATACTGAATCTGCAGTTAGGTTTATATGCAATTATGTATGCACAGGGAGTCTAGCATATTCTAAGGGCAGAATTGTTAAGAGTCACACAAGTAGGTGTTTTGATGCAGGGAAGTTGTGTGTCAGTATCTATAGAAACCCATAGGGGCCTGGCATGTGTTATGGAGAGACAGTGTGTCCTAGTGGATAACACTCTGGACTGGGACTCAGATGACTGGGTTCTAGTTCTAGTTTTGCCACTGACCTGCTGGGTAACCATGGTCAAGTCACATCACCACTCCGTGCCTCAGTTTTCCCATCTGTATAATGGAGATAATGCTGCCTCTTTTGTAAAGCACTGTGAGATCTACTGATGAAAAGTATAATGATCTATTAATTATTATAATTCTACATATATAATTAGAGCTGTTTGGAAAATTTTTGACTTTTTTTTTATGAAATTCGTCTGTGAAAATGGTCAAAAAATATTTTCCTGCTTTCCACTCAGTCCTTATAGCTGGTCAAATAATCTCGTGTAAAAAATATTTTTGGCCTGCTTTAATCATTCTATATAGGAGAATGGAGAGATAATCAGTGTTGTGCATTTAAGCCCGAGGAGATACACAAATGTAAGGAGTGGGGTTTCTACCTACAAACCAGGCTCTGGGGGGGCTGAGTGTTGTAGTTCAGACTCTTAGGCATTCCCTTGTTTTCTTCTCAGGAGCTGTGAGGAGAGCTGGGCGAACGCTGGGGGAAATGGTGGGCAAATATTTTCAGGAATTCTGAATCACTTTTCAGTTCAGCTGCCTTCATTCCGCTCTTTGTTTGCTAGTCGCAGATCCATCCCGATCTGTTTTTGAACAAACAAACGCTTCAGAATGGCTGTTCTTTCCATGAACACCTGGATTCACATGCAAACAAGGGTATTCCTTACTTGTGAAGAACTGCTTGCCACCTGTTTGTAAAGTTAGAGTCGTCCAATCAGGGAGCAGAAACAGGACTGGGCACAGCTCATAGTGAATAATCTAAGACAGTCAAAAAGCAACGTGCTGAACATCGGTTGAAATCCCTTTCTGACTATCTGAATTCTTACATGGTGCATCTGTTTGTCTATTTGTTGAGCAATTAGGAATAAAAAATCAAAGTCCATTTGCAAATAATTTGCAAACAGAAAGCAGAGCTAAATTCATCGGCTAATTGGTTTGTTACTAATAGTTTCCCATCCCTAGCTATGAGCAGTAGGTCTGCTACAGCCCATTCTCCCTTGATTCGTGCCTGATCTGAGCTGAAATTTGTTCCATATCCATGAAGCCTTACCTTCAAGGTATCTAAAAGATGGACTGAAACTCCACATTGAAGATCATGGTCCATAACGTCTCTCCTCTGGCACAATGGAACTTTCTACAAGAAGAGTAAAGTTCATCAGTACAGGAGACAGAGCTTTCTTGGGGGCCAGTCCAAGACTGTGTAATGAAGTCCGCCAGGAACTCAGGATCAGCACTGGCCCACTTTCTGCTCAAATTCAAGGTATATTCCTTTGACTTTGCCTTCTCTAAACTAGCCACAGCCTGAGACTAGGACTTTCTTTCTATGGTGATGCATTTAGTCTGTTGGGGAGGAGGCAGATATGTCCTGAAATACAGTAAGGTGGTTTTTGATTACACTGCCCGCTGAAGGTTTTTGTAAGCTACTGTGTACATATCTGAGGGGATCTACTCTGTTCACAGTGTGTGCAAATTTTGTTAGTGCTAACACGTGTGTAGCGCTTTCTATTGGGCTTCTCTCGGTGGTGGAGGAGAGGTGGTGATGGTGATGATACGGGCCACGAGGAGGGGATGCAGTGACATTTCTGTGTTCTATGCTGCAATTTACCTGTTTAAGCATCCATCCAGTCAGTGATTAGTCCTTCAGTTCTGCTCATCTGTGTCTTTTCAGCTCCTTTTAAAATGAACCTAGATTTTCCAGTCTAGTTCTAAATGGCTCAAGCAATGGAGTTTCCCCCATCGTGGAGCCTCTTCACAGGATGATAGGCTTTGTCAGGATGCATTCCTGGTGCTCAGCCTCAATTTCCCCTTACCCTTCTAAATAACTCCCCTCCTTCCTTGGTCTGCACTCCCCAGTTATGCTTGGACTGTTATCATACCCTCTACCTCAAGCTATATAGAGTTAGCTCTTTCCATCTTTTCTCATAAATCACATCCTCCAACCCTCCAATTTCTCAGTCCCTCTCTGGTCTGATGCTGCACTGAACACAGTACGCCAGAGCGAGGATCTCCATTCCCTGTTCCAGAGACAGCAGCTCTACCAGATAAGGGGCATGGGAGTCTCTCCACTAGTCAAGCCATGAGCTTCACTCAGCTGAGTGTTGATCTCACTTAGGGTGCAGAGGCCAACAGTTGAGGGACAGAGGATTGATCAAATCGGACACAGTGGAATTTGGAAAAGATGGTTTTGGTGTTCAACAAATAGAATAAGGGCCCCAGCCTTAGACTCTGCAGTATACCAAGTTCTGTTTAGCAAAGCACTATCATTCTCAACTGCCCTGCAGGGTTAGAACCCCAGTTGGGCAGGTGCATGCTGGGAAATGTAGTCCTGCAAAAAATCCACTCTAGGGACGTGGTTAAAGATGAGGAAGGTGCAATGATCCTAATTTCCCACTGCCCTTGTAAGAGAAAGAAGAGAGCTTCCTTGCTCAGGGCAACAGCTCTCCACCTAGAGGGTATGAATCCCCAAGAGAGGCTGGCTCTGCCTTCTGCAATGAAGTTTACCCTCCTGAACTCTCACTTATTCCCGTCATTCCGTGGGCTAAACCAATTCATTATTACAGGGATCTCAGTCACTCCCTAGACAGTGAACCAGACCGGAGTCCTCCCGGCCCCTCATGCTGCAGGGCATCAGCAGCTGATTGCTGGCTTGGGAGGTGAATGGAAGGGGTGTCATTTCCCCCTTGTGGAATAGGGAATGTACATTTAGGGGCTTGGTGTGTGTGAGAGGATGGGGGAGGAGGGTCATATCTTTCTCTGAAGCACCTGGCATCAGCCCTTCTCAGAGATACAATATGATCACTCACCTCTTCCAGTACGGTGACTCCACTGCTCCATTCTCTGTATGGAAACACAGCCAGAGGCTGATCCTGAACCCAACAACCTGCCACTGAATTTCCTCCTGATCCCAGTCGATTACCCCCTCCGCCCCAACTGCTAAATTCTTCCACTCCTGGGGAAATGTTCCCCTCAGCGCTGTGCTGTGTCTGAGGTGGTGAAAGCTCTGTCCCCATGTCTCCATCAGGTCACTGGTGCAGGGGGACTGAGCTCAAGACTTTCCCCATGAAATGACATTCTCTAATCCAGGAGGAGTGGAGGTGGGTCAGGAAGACAGGGGTCATTATACAGATTCAGGTCCCCCATGAGGACCCAGCTCCTGCCCACCATTAACACTACAGGGCACCACTGTGGGGTGCTGCATGGTTAAAGGTGATGCCCTCTAGGTGAGACATTAAAGAGGGATGTCTTCAGCCAGCCACCCCAGGGAATAGGGAACAGGCAGGGACTAGCCCAGATGTCGTGGCCAGCAACCCCTCTCTCAGTGAAGTGGCTGTGATGTCCCAGGCTGGGTGAGAGCTAATACAGAGTGCAGAATGACTCCTGTAATGCCCACCATGGTCACTGCTCTTCTGCCACCTTCTTCATTGCTTTGGACAGCCGTGGGGTTCGCTGCAGTTGAAATGTGTTACAGGAGAGCAAATGCTATTCATGGGTTATTCTTTTGTCTGTTGTTTTTTCATCCTCCCACTGCTGCATGGATGACGCAGCCACGGCCCCCCCAGGGGCTGCGATGGGATGCAATGGGAGCAATGCAGCACCATCTGACAGAGCTCTGCTGCATGGGTGATTCAGTGCCCTCATTCGGTGCTCTGATGCCAGGGCGGTACAGACATCCTGCAGGGCTCCGCTGCACGCAAGGGGCAGCTACCTCCCATTGACTAAAGCTTTGCTGTATTGGTCAGTGAGCTGGGGCCAGGTGGGGCCAGATGGTCTCTTAGGGAAATGGCATTTTCTAATGAGATCTGTTTCCTCAAAGGTCCCCGTAAGGTGTCCATTCTCCATGGGCTCTAACAGCTCAGCAGCTGGCCTGGCCTGCGATTCTAGGCAAGGCCTGGAACAGCACAGCGCATGGGTGACAGTTCACCCAAACTCAAAGGCCTCTTTGTATAGGCCAATTCCTATACACTCAGGGGAAGGGATAGTTCGTTTCCAAAGCATCGCAAGTGCCTTTGAGTGACCGCAATGCCTCCCGCTGCTGGGGGCCTAATACAAAATGGCATCCATGCCGTGAAGAATGTCACTGGCTGAAAGCCCCACAGCCATAGGGGCTACTGATGCCCCAGGCAGGGGGGTTGTGTGCCTGTCTCTCTCTACAGTGACAGTGGCTGGAGCCCAGGGAACTCTCAAAGCCTCTAGGAAGTTTCCTGTCTGACGTCCTAGCAGAAGCATTGGGTCCCCAACCGCTGCCAGTCCTAGGCTTCCGGCAGGGGCTCCAGCCTGGAGCCCCCCTCCGCTATCAGCTCACCAGATGCTTTTTCAGGATACTGTGGTAAAACTGTGCAGGGCACAAGCTGCAATTTGGGGTTTTCTCTGGTGTCAGCCTTGAAGACAAATTGGATGGGAAAAAAATGATGCCCCTGTCAATGCCCATTAGTCACTCTTGTTTTCCTCCTGTGTGTGCAGAGAAGAAGCAATGGGTCCCCCAAGCGGACGAAAGTGGGTGGACAGTGGGGGGTTGAATGTCTGGAGGAGCTTGGCCAACGGTTGCCCTGGCCTGAAAGGGGTAAGATGTTCCCAACCTGTTGTAGTCATTAGCTTCTTGAGTCAGATCAATTGTGTTGCCCCCTAGTGGTAAAACAGGCTGTACTGCGCCATCTGACTCCCATCTCAGATGCATTTCAAGCATTTGGGAGAAAGAGGAGGTGTGAGCACACCCTTTAGCACAGTAGGCCATGATGTGCATCACAGAGTGATTCCAGGGTTTACCAGGAGGTACACACAACATCCCCCTGACCCCAGGTGAGAAAGTACCCCGATCCAGTCCCTGGGGCATGCCAGGATCCACCGTAACGGAGTGTAGACGAGTAGGGCCCAGGCAGGAATTCAATGTTCATTCTATGTTAATGGCCACTTGCTGCAAAGAGCACTAGTGTTATTGGGAAGGCAGTGTTAGCCAGTGATACTGCATGTTTCTGTAGCACTTTCCCTTGGGAAGCATCTTACAAACAGGCTATGGCCACACTATGAGCTCGGGATGTGATTCCCAGTTCGCATAGACATACTGGCGCTAGCACAGGCAGTGAGGAGAGGAGGCCTGGGCTAGCTACCCTGAGTACAAACCCACCTGGACCCCATGAGTATGTAATTGGGGTACCTAGCCTGTGCCACCACTGCTTCTGCTACTGCAGCTACACTACTGTTTTTAGTGCGCTAGCTCTCATTGGGTGTGTGTATGAGAGTTGGGAATTACCCCCCACCTCCATACGTAGACATAGCCTAAAATACATGGGTCATGTGACCCCACCGCCCAATGCAACCCTTTTGGGGTGGAACGAGCAGTGTGGGGAAAAGCAAGGAAGAACCCAGTATGCATTTGAAACTGGAGGGGCAAGTTAGGGCGGTGGAACAGGATTGGCCTGCTAGGAATGTCTGGTTGCTCTGGAATGGTGCAGTCTCAGAACCACCATCCCACCTCAGCCAACGAGTTAGACTGAACAACCTGAGGTTGCAAAGCCATTAGGGATCATTCCCATTCCTTGCACCTGGCCCAGACCCAGAAGGGTCTATTGTCTGCCCATATGCTGAGTCCCATTCAAGTCACTGGGCGCTCTGTGTCTACTCCTGAGGATGGGGCTAGAGCCCTGCAAGTGCCTAGTCCTCTATCCACTGAGCAGCCAGAGGGATCTGCTAACAAGTAGAGCCTTCACACGGTGTCAGTGCATACTGCGTTAGCCTGAAGCCCAAGGAAGACAAATGATTTCTTGGGGTTCTCCGCAAGCTCACAGCCCACTGGCTGGCTGTTTCTCCTTGGGGTGGAATCAGACTGGGAGGCAATCCATGGCCCAATTCTTCCTCTCCCCCACAACTTCAGCAGCTGGGGCCCTACACATCACAAGGCTGGCCCTTAGGTCATGGAAGCTGCAGAATAGCAGTATGGGTAGAAAAGCTCCTTCTATCTCGGGATCAGCAAGCAAGGGAGTGGGGTGAGGAGCAGGGAGAGGTAGGGGCCTACCCCAGACCCCAACACCCATCAAACACAGGGGCGGCTCCAGGCACCAGTGCAGCAAGTACGTGCCTGGGGCGGCAAGCCGCGGTGGGCGGTGTGCCGGTCACCTTGAGGGCGGCAGTCAAGCTGCCTTCGGTAGCATGCCTGCGGGAGGTCCACCGGTCCCGCAGCTTCGGCGGCAATTCGGCGGCGGGTACGCTGAAGGTGCGGGACTGGCGGACCTCCCACAGGCAGGCCGCCGAATCCGCGTTACCAGCGGACCTTCTGCAGGCGTGCTGCCGAAGCCTGCCTCACTGCTGTGCTTGGGGCAGCAAAATACATAGAGCCTCCCCTGATCAAACAGTGTCCAAAATACAAACAGCACTAAGTCTGAATAGCAGGAGAATCTGCCAGAGCTGAGGGCCCCTGCCTAGAGGTTGAGTTTAGGGACAGAGCTTTTGCTCCGTATTGGGGCTTTCTGCAGGCTGGGAGCTAGTTTGTATTTGCTATTTAACTCCTTGTTAGTCGGGCTGGGGGCTCTCTCAGGGGAGCTCATGGGTACCTTTGAAAAAGGAGAGGAACTGACTTGGTGAGGAAGAGACCTAAATGTGCTGTAAATGCAATGGGGCAAAAGTAACTCAACAATGCCTCGGGCCTTCATCGGAATCACCTGGCTGAACTGGGGAAGGTCTCTGGGTTACCTCTGGATTATCTGCATGTACCGCAGTGCGCTGCATGCAGCATTTACATGAGGGATGAGCAAACCCAGCCTGCAGCCTGCCCCAGGGGTCTGGTGCGCACACTCTGTCTTATGCCCCTGGACAAGGGCATCTCCTTCAGCAGATGTATCTCTTACATCCAATTGGTTGGAGGAAGGTCAGAGTGAGTGACAGGATGAGGTGGCACTGGCAGGACTTTCTAAAATACTGAAACCTCCCCCACTCTTTCCCTTCCCAGCCATTCCACCTTGTATTGGGAACCTGACAAGCTGAGCTGGGTAGGTCTGGAGAGACCACCAGGGAACCCCTACTGCAGGTGCGGCAGTAAGTGATCCTGATGTTTCAGGAGGTGGGGGTCTGAGTCACTAGCAGTGACCTGGGGGGTGGGCTGCCATATTTCAGAGTTGTTATACTGAGGCCCTAACCATTTGTGGTCATTAAACATCCCGTGGCACATTTCCTAAGAATGGCTCTACAAGTGTAAAATATTATGTGACAAAAGTTAGACTGTCCCACCAGCTCTGTAAAGGGAGTCCCGGGGAATATTGCTCCCCTATCTTCTAACAGCTAGCACTGTCGTGCCATGCACCAGCTTCACTCCTAAAAGCCATCGGCTCTGTGAAGTTGGAAAATGGAGCTGCTCTCCATGTCACTGCTATGGCTGCATTTGCTTGCTTTGTGTTAAGAACAGCACTAATTAATGCTACTGAAATTTCTCTCTCTGTATCCCCTTAGGCCTGGAGAGGGAACCCAAAGAATTATCCACCACCCAATGCATTTACAAATCAGTCATTTTCTGGCCACTAGATGGTGCCATACAACTGTTCTTTACAATTCACGACTGGAAAGGGAACTCAGTGGGAGGAGCTGGCTAGTCTCAAACCAGAAAGGCACTAGGGCTCTGCATAGCCATCATGAGCATCTTACATGAGAGAGAGGGAGAAGGTTATGCTGGTATCAGGGCTGACCAGATCTGGAATGCTGCCGATGATCTCGGGACAGACAGTCTTTCTAACACCTGCTCCTAAATATTCTGTACCAGAGGTGGCTGCATTATAGGGCTAAGGGAAGTGATCCTTATATCTATATAGATATTACAAAAACAAAAAAAGGCATTAGAAGAATATTATTAAAGTTGCAGAATTTGGGTGCTTCATTGGGTGCCTCTGTGACTTGATTTGTCAGAGACCTTAGCATTAGATAGCCCTGTATATGTTCACAGTACAGCTCCCATTGGCTGCTCAGCACTTCTGCAGCTCTGAACACAGGATAGCAAGTCAGGCACTGAAAATGAGGCACACCAGAATTAGTGGCCACCTGTGAAAAGTTTGATTTTAAGTGATTTGCCCAATATCACATAGGAACTCTGTGGCAGAGGCAAGGCTCGAATCCAGTTCTCCAGGATGACATTCAACTGCCTTAGCTACAAGACACTTCCATCTCTTCCTGCTATACCCTACCTCATTCACTGCACACCTTCCAACTTTTGCAACAAACAAGGAAGGGGTCCTACAGACAACAGCCTCCTTCACTCATCCCCAGATCACGGTCCATCCTGTGGACTGAATGAGGCAGCGGTTCTGTGGGAAAGGTAGTAGGTGATCATGCAATTCAAGACTGTCTCAGAATGCATTCTCCCCCAGGAGTGAGGAAAGTGTCATAATCACCACTTCACAGATGGGGATACAAGCACAGAGAGAGGAAGGAACTTGCCCAAGTCACCAAGTGACTGAGCTGGGAATCAAACGCAGTCTCCTGCTCTAGCCGCTAACCTGCACTTCCTCCCAAAGCTAGGACCAGAACCTTAGCCTCCAGACCTCCAGCTAAGTCACAGGTTCTCCACGCAGGATGGAGTGGGGGTGGTGGCTGCACGGCCGGTGGGATGGAAGCCTTGCTCCTGGTGGCATGGGTGGCTGTGCTGAGCTTGGAGCCAGAGTTCACTGAGAGATCACTGCTCCTGGCACTCAGGCAGGGGCTCTTGCATTTGGGTGCTTTCCTTTTTTCTTTACCATTGAGGCAAATTACAGCCCTTTCAAGTCAAGCCCTTGTGATAGCAAAGTCTGCACTAGAGAAACACTAATCATGGCATCCCACTGGGGCTTGGCTCTAATTGCCTGTGAGATGCTAATCTGCTGGAGGGTCTCAAGTGCTCCTTTATCTAAGCCTTTCCTATCCCTCCCCCTTTCCTTCTGCCACTCTGCAATTCCCCTGGTGGATGCCTCCCAACTCCTCAGCCTCTTCATGCAATTTCTTTGAACCAGCCTGTAAGTGGAATTCCCAGCCCACAACAGCTTGTGTGCAGAGAAGCAGAGACAGAGGGAGCCCTGTTGCAGCTCCCACCCCTGGCATCTTGCAGGTTGTGTGTTTCTGGAGGCAGCAGCAGGATAGAAATCTCTTTCCCCTCCAGCAAGTGCATACAGCTGGGCTTCCTGCTGCTGCTGTTACTAGAGCCAGGCAGACTGAGCTCAGACAGCCCCAGTGCAGCCAAAGGAAAGAAGACCCCTCACGCTTGCGATCTCTGGTGGCCATACCTCCTTCTTCCCCAGAAGTGACGGACTGAGGAGCTATAGGCTCTACTACCTTGTGCTTGATGAGCAGCCAGCCCCGGAAGAAGTACAGGATGTCCCAGGGGAGCAGCAGATGGAGTTCATACCGGTCCTGAAGAAGCAAACCAAGCTCATCCAGGGCTAGGAACCTGATGGACCAGCTTAACTTGGTGGAAGCCAGCGTGGTGTCCATGGCCTCAAGGCTGCAGAGGCTGCAGGAGGAGAGCAGACTCAACCTGAGCCGCCTGGAGGAGAGACTCAATTCCTTGGTGGTCCTGCTACTGGGCATTCTGTCTGGCTGCCAGCTGTCCTGCAGCGACTTTGTCCTGAAGATGTCTATCCAAGGTGAGTGCATTCGGGCTCTCCACTTCCCCATTAGCTAGCTTCTCTTGTGCAAATAACAACCAGTGGTATGACCAAGCTTCTGTTCCATTCAGCCCGTGCTGGGAGAGCAAAGATACAGGAATTTTTGGGTCTGATTCTACAAAACCTCATTGGTTTGGTTTGGGTTTTGCAAAACCCAAATCGGGGTGATTCAAATCTGAGTCCCATTTCTCCAAACCCAGCGAAGATCAGGGAAATGGAAGGGCTGGATAATTGATTCCTGCTTTGGTCCATCTCTCCCCATAGCATCTCCAATGACTTCTTACTGCAGCTGAACAGGGCATGAGGTCCCCTTCCCAGCCCTCCACTCACAAATAGTTTGGTTGGTGATGAGTGGTCCTTGTGGTATACCAACACATTGCTCAGCTGCCCAGGGTGCCCTCACAAACGGGATTTGTAGGGGCCAGAAAAGGGAAGAAATAATGTGGCTATGGCCTGAGGAGGCAGGAATATTGACATCAAACCCAAACGTGTCAGCAGCCTATAACATTTTGGCCCTATGCGCATGAAGCCCAATTATAGGAGGGTGGCTGGATTTCAGACAGTTGAATTGTAGCAAGAGCAGTGTTGAGGGTTTTTAGTGCAACAAAGAATTTTGCAGCAAATATACAGAAATAATCCACCCACAGAGATCCTCCCTCCATGTTTGGACACAGCTTCTTCTAGAGACTATGAATGCCATCCTGAGTGTTGGACAAAGAGGGTCACTCAAGAGCAACATAGAGTTTTATCTACTGTCTTATGACAGGGCCCAGTAGTCTGGTCTCATTGTGAAAATCTCCCACCTCTGGCCACCGGTCTCTTTCACACATACAGGCACTAACCTGGCGCTACACCTCAAATCAATGCTGTGCAAAGCACAGTCTGCCACAGAGAACATTTTACCCAAACACAGCATCGCACAGAGAAATCTCCCTAATGGTAATGGGTCAACACTCCTGAAATCACGAATGCGGGTCCCAGAATGACTGGATGTCTGGTCACATGCTGTCAGTCTGTGCTTCTGATGTTAATCCCTTCCGTCCAAACATCCCAAGGCACTTTACAGCTGGTCCCTCTGAGAAACCTGGCATTAATTGAATCTGGATTGTGCACATCTGGTACCTATTCCTCCTCCCAAGGTAAAGCCAGTATCAGTCTCTGAACAACAGGAGTACAATCAAAGAAGAAGCTATTGGGACTTCAGACTCCTCCTTCAGCATCCACAGGCAGTCTGATCAGGAGGTACTGGGCCAGGCAGACCTACTGACTCTCTTCTATTATCTGTGTTCACTTATGGCCTGTCTTTCTTTCTCCATCTTTATGTTTCCCTTCACTCCCCCTTCCCACTCTTTTTTAATTTTTTTTTTTGCATGACATTTTGCACTCCTCTTGCCTTTGATGTCCTGACATCCCATCAGTTCATGTCCCTAGAAGAATTCCAGGTGGTCAGACACCTTCATGAAGACAACTGTCTGAGAGGTTCACTACTGACATTTATAGCTACCAGGTTTTCTGATTATGTAAAAGGAACTGTTCTCTCTCTCTCTCTCTAAGCCCCTAGCACAATCTCCCCACTGTTCTGCATTTCCTCAGCTCTGTCCTCCACACACTGCCCTTCTCAGCAGCCATCGTTGCTTTTTATTAACCCAGAGCAAAGAAGAGACAGAGAGAGGGACAGAGGGGGAGATGGTACTATGAGCAATGAGCTATCTGCCCAGGAGGAGCTAGACTTTTACTTCAGGAATTGTTCTGAGCAAATGCTGGTAAACCCAGAAGAAAGCATTTAGAAGTAGCTAGAAGCCTTTAGAAGTAGTCTCTTGTCAGCCAGATATCTGGAAATGCATGGTACCTACTGCCAGTGCTGGCCACAAATACATTTTCAAAAAGCTCAAATGTGTCAGAGAGGAGTTTTAAGGGGTTCCAGGAAGGATTCTGGGGCTGGACAGGGTCACTTGTGAGGAAAGATGAAATGAGCTGAATATGACTGGTTTGGCTAAGTGACAACCAGGGCAGGGGGTGGATCATAACTGACAGCTGGTATTTGAAGGAGTTAAACCCAAGGATGAAGAGGAATTGTTTAGGATGGGCCACAAAGTTATACCTAGCAGGAAATGGGATGCAACCCAGCAAAGGACAATTTAAGTTGAATATGGGGGAAATGACCTACTGACAAAATCTACTAGGTTGTGGAAGCTCCTTCCCTGGAGACATTTAAAACTAGACTGCTTGGGGGCCTGAAAAATGTACCACAGAGGATTTTGCATTGGCCCCTGGGACCTACTAGGGCTTTTCCACCATGAGTCATTTCTCAGATTCTTTGTGGAGGCAGATGTGTCTCTTTCTCTAGACACAGATTTGCAGCCACTCTCTATGTATATTACACAGACACCTCTTCATTCCTCTTGTAAATGATGACGCTAAGTCATCAGACTGGTTTGGTGCCAGGGGATAGCTTTTGCTGTGACACATGCTTAAAATGCACAAATCAAAAATATAAACCACTAAAAGATGCGAGGTTCTTCATACAATGATCGCTGTCCATGTCCTTCAGCTCCAGCTGGAACCCAGCATGCTGGAATGTGTGTCATCTCTGCAGGATGCACCTTTTCACTAAAGTTGAGTAGTTGCCATTTGCCCATGTTAAGCTAGTTAAGTGTGGCCAGCCCTGGGGTATAGTTTGGTTACATTTGCTCTTGGCTATGGAAAATGAACCTCTCACTAGCTATTTATACCATGCCAAGTTCTCAGAAGATTTCCACTAATGTCTGGTTTAAATGACAAGCCTCATCCTTGGACAGCAGGTTTTTTACAAAAGCAGGATAAGGCTGTAAGCTGGGAGGCAGTTGGAAGCTATCAGAGATCAGGGGGAGCTGGATGGTATGGAGATCTGGGGATAAAATATGGAGTTTTTCAGCTCTAGGTCACAGGCATGGATAGGTTCCAGTTCAGGCCCAGAGTGATAATGACATGAGGCAACTCACTGATGTAGTGCTTAACCGTTGAAGTTAACCACTAATCCTCAGCTCCTAGGGAGAACTAAGACGTACAGCAAGGCTGGGCTTATGACAACCTAGGCCGCTGTGTCCTGCTTGAAGGAGCTCGCAACACAGGTGTAGCCAGATTTTTAGAAGTGCTCATCATCCCATCCCCATTGAGCACAATGAAGGTTTCCTCCAACCACCACCTCCCACTTCATCTGCCCCAGGGCTGGTGCAACCCATTAGGCGACCTAGGCAGTCGCCTAGGGCGCTAGCATTTTGGGGGCGACATTTCAGGTCCTTCGGCGGCGACCGCGGCGGCTGGATCTTCGGCCGCCCCAGTTGGCGGCGGCATTTAGGCGGAGGGAGCTGGGGCAGGAGGGTGCGGGGAGGGCTGCCTGCAGCAAGTAACGGGGGGGGGGGGGGCGGCACGCAGGGGAACTCCCCAGCTCACCTCTGCTCTGCCTCCTCCCCTGAGCACACCGCCCTGCTCTGCTTCTCTTCCTCCCAGGCTTGCGGTGCCAAACAGCTGATTTGCGCCACAAGCCTGGGAGTCAGGAGAAGTGGAGCGTCAACGGTGTGCTCAGGGAGGAGGCGGAGCAGAGGTGAGCTGGGGCGGGGAGCTGCTGCACGGCTCCCCGGGCCGGGGGGAGCTGCTGCGGGGCGCCTTAGGGCAGGGGTGGGGGGGGGTGGAGAGCTGCCACAGGGCTCGGGGAGGGGGTGGGGGTGCGCAAGGTGGAAGTTTCACCTAGGGCGTGAAACATCCTTGCACCCGCCCTGATCTGCCCCCTTGCAAATAATGAGAGCAGATTGATGCTGAGCACTTCTGAAAATCCGGTCACTTCATTAGCTGCCTAAATGGGAGCGGAGTTCTTGAAAATCTGGCCCTTAATGCTTCATGTGAAGTGAGTTGGGGCGGGGGTGTCGCAGTCCAGTAATGGGCAGGAGTCCATACCCCCAAACCACCATCCCAATTGGCATTCACTGGCAGCCCCAGGGGAGGCCAGAGGGGGCATTGATCATGCTCAGAGAGTGAACTCTAGTTCCAGATTGCAAAGGCCCATTCACTTCAGGGTACCCAGCTGGAAAGAGTACAGCTGCTGCTGCTTTCCCTGCAACTGCCAACCCAGGCCCCTGCGCTAGCACGCCATTTGCTTTAATGGGGAAAAACAGTGTCACAAAACAACTTTGTCGGTGGTTGGTCAAAGCCCAGCGAGGCGCTGAGCTGCACTTGGACACATTCCCTCAGCCCGTGCAGCTGAGCCAGCGCTTCGGTCCCCATTTGCTGATGTTGAGGGATTTCTCCCTCCTCAGCCCTCACAAAATGGCTCTTGGTTTCAGCAAGCAGACACCGCAAAGGAACAGCCACAGTTGGCACTGAAAGGGATGGGTCAGGTGGGAGTCCAAGGTAAGGAGATGATGTGCAAAGTAAGCCCCACAGGGACTCTGGGAACTACACAGCCTACCTAAACTACCCCCTACACCAGTTAGCTATGACATCCTTTGCTTCCTGCCCTAAACCACTGTGCAGTGTTCCTGTGTGCTGTTAATCAGCTGCCTCATTACACTCCAGAGGTGGCTGCATTCCTGTGTGTGTACGATCCTTTGGGATAAAGTGTATCATATTAATTAACATTACTGACACCTTTCTTTCCCGGGCAAGGTGGAGAGATATAGCCAAAGATGTTTCTATGTAAACCTTTCCTTTTATCCCCCAGGAGATACTTCAGCTCCCCATTGCTAAACCAATGGACCCAGCAGTTCATGGAGACTTTAGTCTGGGCATGGAAGACAATCTCCCTCCCCAGATACTCTGTGCACCCAGTCGAGTCAGGGTGGGAGGTGAATCAATGGGTGTAGTGACACCAGTGCAAATACTAGTTCAGACCATAAATTAAACTGAGTTTGGAGAGGCTTGTCCTAGTCCCCATTTGTCCACAATACGAAACCCATGTGGCCCAACTCTTAGTGTCTCTGAAGGAGCAGGCCATGCGCTGGAAGAGCTTGGGACACCGTGGACTGGAATCAAGGTGCATTGGCAGAGCTGTGGGAGGTCCCAGGACTGGAACAGCAAAGAGAGCTGCAGTCCAGGAGTGAGGTGCATCAGCAGCGCTGTGCTTGCTCCCAGGACTGGAATAGCTCAGTCACTAAAGTGGACAGGAGGGAACTTAGGAGCTTTCACAAGCCAGGAGAGAGGGGAGGGGAGAAAGAACCAAGGGGATGTCAACAGTGGGGTTTTAAAGTAAAGTCGATGAGTCCAATTGCTGCTGCTTTTGCAGATTTAGGAAGAGAACGCAAGGCTGAGAAGCCACCAACACCTCTGGGTAAATATAGGGCCAGCCACTTTGTCTCTCCACCTTGTGTTGAGTGGAGTAGGTGACCCCCTCACAGCACATGTCAGATCTGAGAGCATTTAAACCCAGAAACTACCCCCTGTGGCTTCAGTCTGAATTGAGCAGAGCAGAGGCCGGGTCTGGTGATTTGAGCACAGAACTGAAACCAGGAACTTGTGGGTTCCACTCTCAGCTTTGACACTGCCTCCATTTGCAACCTTAGGCAAGTCACTTCCTCTCTCCATGCCGGTTTCCCGTTTATAAAGTGGGGGTGATAATATTTTTGTGCATCTCAGGGTGTGTGAGGGTAAATTAGTTAATATTTGCAGAGCCCTGTGGGCCTGATCACCGTTTGCTGCAGAACTCACTAAGGGAGGGGGGGGCGCTGTAGAGAGGAAATCTCCATAAGGTTCCTCTTGTGGAGTTACTCCCACATCATCCAGTCATGTGTGTCTGCCCCCAGCGCCTGCAGAGTGGCTCCAACTGTGCCTCCATGCTGCCTCTGGGGGCTCTGTGTCCCCTTCTGCTCCCTGGCACCATGACTGAATAGAGACATGGTAAAGCCATGTTTCCAGACCTCCACCACCCCCAGTTCCTCACAGGATCCCCATAAAAACACAGAAGGGCTCTGCCAAAAAGGTAACGCATCAGACGCTTTAGCCTTTTCATTGCCAGGCCTTGTGAGTTATTGGTCTCTATATCGGCTGCTCCTACAGGAATCCTCCAAGAAGTCAGAGCAGACGTTCCCTTGGGATTGTGCTGAGATCCGCTAGCAAAGGATCCGGGACAGTGGGATATACATCATCCAACCCATCCCACTCCAGCATCCTTTCGAGGTAAGAGCGCCAGCTGCTGGGCTGGGTCGGGTCTCACTGGATTATTGTGATAGTGCCACGCACCCAGGCTGTTCCAGGTGCCCAAAAGCACCAGGCCCACAGGGCACAGGATGGATCCTATGCACAGGGATGCTCCATACTCACAGCCCTCCCCATCTCTTATTGTGGGAGCATTTGGTCCTTTGCCCTGGGCTGGAATCCTGCACCCTCTGCTCTATCTTTGTTGCATCTCACACTTCGTGTTCAATCGTATTTCATTAAATGAGGCCTGTGCCGGGACACCTGGTAGCTGTGCCCTCCAGAGCTCCGAGCTTCCCAGACTGGGAGCAGCACAGAGGCAGCAACGAGGTCTGTTCCTGAGGGATGCAGCCTGCTCTATGGAGAGAGTGAACCCAGGTTAGGAGCAGCACTCATAGAAGTGAGCTGCCTCCTGCCAGCCTTAGCCTGAAAGGGATCTCACTGAGTCCTGGGGCCTCTGTGGAGGGGTAGGGATCCCAGAGGACGTGCTTCCCTGTCTGCCTGTGATAGGAAGGTGTTGGGCTGCTGCTGCATAACCTGCCATCCCCTCCCACTGCAGGCGTACTGTGACATGGTGACCGATGGAGATGGCTGGACTGTGTTCCAGTGCCGGCAGGATGGCTCCCTGGACTTTAACCACATCTGGCAAGAGTACAGGCTGGGATTTGGTAGCCTGCAGGGTGAGCCCTGGCTGGGCAACAAGCAATTATGCAGTCTGACCCAGCTGGGTCAGCATGCCCGGTGCATGGAGCTGGAGGAGTGGTACGGCATCCAGCGCCACGCCACCTACCACAAGTTCAGAGGGGCCAGCGAGGCCAACAAGTACCAGCTGATGGCCTAGGAATGCCAAGACCAGGCTGGCAACACCTTGAGCTACAGTCACAGCTACAACCATGACCACAAGTGTTTCATCACCTGGGACAGCAATGACGACAACTACTCCCCTAGGCAACTGCAGTGCATACTATGGGCCAGCTGGTGGTTCGACTCCTGTCTAGAAGCCAACCTCAATGAGAAGTACCACCGGGGTTGGTACAGTGGGGTGAACAGTGGCATCAACTGGGGCACATAGTATATTCTGACCAATAAGAGGACCAATCAGAAGTATTCATTCAAGAAGGCAAAGATGAAAACAAGGCCAGTCAGCTTTTAAATGGCATCTACAGCTGGGGCATGTGACCTCCTAGGGGGAAAGGAATTGCTGAGTTGGGAAATTAGGAGAATAGGATCAAATTGGTCAAAGGGAAATGTCAGAACTATCAGGGAAAGTTTCTACTGCTTAGACTTGCTGGACTCCATGGTCAAGGGAAATGGTGGAAACCCTGTTGCTTAAATTATTTCAAGGAGGAGATACCTTGGAGAATACAGTTCTGGGAACTTCCCCACACTAAGGCCAGGGCTTTTCCAGCTCTGAAAGACAATGATGTACACAACCGTTCTGCAAGCGCAACTTCCTTGGTGCCTTCCCAGTCCTTACTACCCTTCCCCCAGGCCAGGGCTGCCTTCTTATACAATTTCCCCTTCCCCCCCAGAATTCCTTTCTGTGGCTGGCCCTTTAAATTTGGCAGTGACAGACAGCTGCAACCCTAAAGGAGCCATTTTACAACTGGAGACTGTTTGCTACATCTCTGTCTTCCAGCTGTTGAGGCTCCTGAACTCTGGGTAGGTTTGTTTTCCTCTCCTCATTTCTGGCCAAGTCTTACAAATAGATCTGGTAGGAGCCAATAGCTGTATGGGTGTGAAAGGAGTCTCTGATGTTTTATGAAGTCTTTATAGCCATGGCCTATTGTCAAAGGAGCCCAGCCACTGCTTTTCCCTGGGGCTTAGCAAAGAGGGCATTGAGTCTTTAGGATCATTCAAGACCCCTTCCTCTTGCTTGTCATAGTCTCCTGAACTTTGAAAGTCACAGGTCCAGTGTATCCAGCTCTGTCTGCCTTGAGCCTGGATATAACGCCAAAGGGTCACTGCTCTGGATGAGACTCACTCTGGGAGGCTATGGATCAATAGGTGTCTATAGTCTGTTAAAGTTGAACTTAAAACCTATTTTATAGCAATAGCAGTACTTGCATTAGCAGTGAGTCAGTCTGATTCCTCCCCAGAGCTGGGGCCAGGAGCACCAGATGGAGCTGTAAAGGTTCATTTCTGCTCTGTGTGGGCATCAGAGGGCCCAAGAGCACTTTTCTTAAGAGTTGGGATTTCCGTGACCTGCCTAGCCAATGATTTCCCCTCTCCCCACTAATGTGCTGTGCTCCACTCTGCAGGTGGCTGTATTTTGGGTGGGTGATGTGACGTAGTTTATAAAGTGCACTGGGATTTCCTTACATCCTGACTGGGGAGTGATTGGGGTGGTAGGAAGGGAAAGAGGGTCCTGCTGTAGTCACTTTAATCACCAGCCTGTGGAAATGAGTCGGCTCCCCCCCAGGGGACGGTTAGTTACCACCACCTCCCTGCAATCAGCTTGATACTCGGCAGCAGCAGCCATGCCTGGCTGCCTGCAGTTCTGCTCCTATTTATAGCTGCCTGTTTGCAGCCAAGCCCTCCATTAATGAGCAGAATCTGAGGGCTGCTCAGTAACCCCTTGGGCTGGAGCGGGGAGGACACAGCATGCACTGTCCCTTCTGCACAGCTTTGCTCTTTCGGACACTGAGAGCTCCACTGTACAAAAACAGTTCCCTCCTGAGAAGGATCTAAGACAGCTGGGGGGAAAAGCCCAGTGTAAAGTCAGGGGGCCATGGAGTCCCTTTAGGGGTAGCCAGTCGGGCTAGTCAGTGTAGAGGCAGCACAAAGCCGATCCACCAGAAGCCCAAGAGACAGGGCAACATCTCCAGGGAGCAGCATTACAAACCCTGTGCCTGAGGGGGGCAGCTTTCTCCATCTCGGGACCTGCCTGCATTGGATTACAGGGGAGAGTTCAGACCCCACATACTGGCATTGGATGCCCCTCCGATCCAGTCCCTTTCACTCTGCTACCCAGTGCCACTCAAAATCTGGCACAGAATATGCCCTATCACCTGCTTTCCTTCAAACCCTGGTTGCCTGGGGGTGTTGGATACAGAATTCTATGCTAGTAATTTTTTTTTTACTGTCTGTAACCATCCAGTGTGGAATTTTTCAACAGAGGCTGCTAATAATAGCATCTAAACTTGATTCATTGAGGTCAGGAGCTTATATGGGAGTAGAGGGGGAGGGCTGCTCACTCTCCCACTCAAGGACTAGCAGGTATAGGAAGGAAGTCAGTCCTCGTGAGATGAGATAATGTGAACTCAAGGCTTTTGTACTGGCCTGGGAGCCAGGCATCTCCTGGGTTACAAACCCAGCTCCCCCACCCTGTCTGTCCCCTCTCTGCAAGAGGAGGAGGAGAACTACCTGCCTTCCAGGGTCTGTGAGGAATTTTTTTAAAGATCAAGGTGGTATTGTCATTTTTTGCACAGAAGCAATAAGGGGCCATCACACTCTATTTATGGAGTCGCTGGCTTGTATTATGATGGAAAAAGGCACTTGACTGAGTCTGAAATATTGTTTTCCTTCCCCTGGGGGATTCTGCATTCTCAGGTCCTGGCTGGAACATAAGGGCTCTCCTATTTCTCAGACAGAGCCCAGCTAACAGTGTGGGTAAGGGCAGGGGCTTCTCATTGGCACCTTTCTTTTTGAAATCAAGCTCCATGTTAGCTGGCCTGATTCCCTCTGCTAGGGGCCAGATATACCTCTCCCCCCACCACACACACAGTGTTGCAGATGGGCAGCATGGCAGGAGGTCCAACTCAGAGGAGGCTGCTGTATTTCACACCCTTGCCTGGAGGTTGAACTGACTGGGAGGGAAGGTGGCACTGCAGATGCTTCTGATAGATGGGCCTGGAATGTGGCCTAAGCTAGCAGCCTGTCGTGCCCCCTTCCCACCCCTCCAGGAGTCTGGCTGTGAGGAGGGGCTGAGCTGTGAGTCTCTCTATTTCCCCCCTCCCTTTACCTGTCTGGGAGAGGCAGTGCATTGCACACCACTCTGCTTGCCATGCAGCCTGAAGAGCATTCCTGTCATTGGCACTGGGCGAGTGAGTGGAGCCCTGATCAAAATCAAGGAATCTGAGAATAGGGGCTGTTGTGTTGGGTCCCAGGACTGGAATAGCTGGTGGGGGGCTGTAGGACAGGACTGAGATGCACTGGCAGAGCTGTGTGGGAAGGTGAGGACCAGAATAGCAGCTGGCGGGGCAGGGGTGTTGCTGGTCAGGATTGAGGTGTGTTAATATGTGTGGAGTCCTAGGGCTGGAATAGCAGATGGTTTGGCCCATCAGTGTTAACATGCCCTGATGTTGAGTGCCACAGAAAACCCTGAGAGGGTGCTCATAAACCAGCCTGCCTGCTAGAGGAAAAGAGAGAGCAGTGGAAAAAGCTAGGGACAGGCTCTCCAGGGGTTATAAACAACAGAGACTGGAGAAACAATGCAAAAGTGATTCAGATCCCTTGCCAATGCCCTGTTTATACTGAGCCAAGGGGATCTCATATAGCACAGCAACTGCGACTTCCCTCTGTGCAGGTTGGGGTCAAGCTCCAGAGAAGAGATCTGACAATCCATGAGCTGGCTGCTGTGCAATCTGTTTGTCCAGGGGTTTTTGGATACAGTCCGTTTGGGATACCCACAGGCTGTGGCAACACAAGGCAGGGTTATTTGTGAGATTAGGCTCCATGAGATGTGAATATACTGTAATGACAGAGATGATGAACAAGGACTTCAAAGTGAGGGGCAATGGGGCTGCACTCCGGATAGAAGGTGGTGCTGCAGGGCTGACCTCCTCCACTCTGCCCTACAGCCCTCCTCTGCCTATTGGTGAGGGCAATAGCTATATGTTGTCTAATTAGCACCTTGAGAAGCCAGCTGGCTTAAGTAAATTACCCTTCAAGCAGAGATAGGGTGGAGGAGCCATCAGAACTAGGAAGAGAGGAGGAAACTGTCCTTTTCTGTCTCTCTCTGCTGTAGGCCTCCCGAGGCTATAGTCTCCTCTGTCTTTTTGCCCTTTTTGTTCTCCCTCAGGGATTTCTCCTAACTGCACCAGGAACAGAAGGTGTGGTGCTAGGGCATTCTAAATCCAGAAGCTCTTGCCCATTTTCAAAGCAGCAGCCCAGCTCTCTGACTGCTCCCTCTGTCCCTTCCACCTGCGGGAGGCTGGGATATGTTGGGGCACATTTCAGGGAAGGGTGTATGTCAGAGAATGTCTCCCCTCCTCAGCAGAAAGCTCCTGGCCTAAGGCAGCCTTCCCTTGGTCCACAATTGCAATAGCACCTGCTTCCAAGACAGCAGAATGGGAGGGATTTTAGAGAAGGTAGAGGCGTGAATAATACACTTTCAATGAAAATACTAACCCTCTGCCCTTCTCAGACCCCTTCCAAGGATCTCAAAGTATTTTATTTAAAAAAAAAAAAAAAGAATTAAGCCTCACCCTGTCTGTAAAGTAGATAAGGGATGTATAGAGTTTGCTGCAGCCACCTCTAGGCTGGAACACAGCCACTATCTAACACCACACTACATTTTAGGACCAAAAGTGTAGAAATCTCTCAACTACAGCCGCCAAGGAATTCTAGGTAGGCTGAATGGACTAGGTCACTGGGGTACTTACTGTAATGCCACAGCATCTTTATTGACTCGGACCTTAGTTTTATGTCCTACCTTTTTTCCTTCTGAGTTGGAAATGCCAGCTGAGTCAAGACCATCCTTACCCACGGGGTTTTCTTTAGAACTCTCCCATCCATGTACTGACTGACCACCCTTCATCTACTTAGCTTGGGAGTACTGATAGAATTGCAACACACAGCTGGAGACCACACCAGAACTCCTGTAAGGATATAATGTACTATGGGCTTCTGGGGCAGACACCTTGAAGATCCATCAGCAGTTGATTGCTCCCTTGCATTTGATGGGGGGGGAACAGGTCACAGATCATCACAGTAGTCCCTTCAGGCCTTATAATCTATGAATCAAAAAATTCAAACTGGACATAGCTCTTTTACCCAAGCCACTGTCACTCATTCATTCCTTCCCTCCCTAACAGGGAGCCTGTTTAAAAGCTAATTTCAGTAAAATCTGGGATTAAATCTTCAAATACCTTTAAGTATTTATCACTGTTAAACTTGGATTTGGATTCCTTCTTGGTCACCTCACTCCAAGGCCCAGGAGAACAGGGAGCAGTGTGGAGGGCAAAGACCCAGCTTTTGGGGCAGAAGGGGCTAGCTCTGGAGGGACAGGTTTTCCCTTTACACAGTGCTGTCTAGCTCCCCACATGGGAGATCTACAGAGCAATGGTGAAAGACTCGAGGGGGAACGGCACTGAACCCCCATGCAGGAAAGAGGGCCTAGAGGAACAATGCAGAATACAAGACCTGAGAGAATTATTGCAGCATCCTTAATTTGCAGCAAGAGAGATTTTGCTTAGACATTAGGAAAAACTTCCTACGTGTAAGGGGTAGTTAAGCGGTGGAACAAATTACCTGGAGAGGTTGTAGAATCTGTCACTGGAGGTTTTTAACAGGCTCGACAAATACCTATCAGGGATAGTCTACATAATACTTAGTCATGCCTCAGTGCAGGGGACTAAACTAAATGACCTATCAAGGTCCCTTCCAGTCCTACAGTTCTGTGATTTCTATGATGGATCACAACTGATCTGCGATGGGTTGGCCTAGAGAGTAAAGGGGCATTTGTCAGTCCTGTTGTTTTATAAATATGTAGCAAGGTTTCTATTCCCCTGACTTTAAGTAGACAAATGACTGCACAGAAACACATATCCAATCAGTCAGTATTGTAAATGAATAGAACTCTCTGCCTTCTGGGGCTTTCAGTATGTGTGTGCAGACAGTGTGGCACCAACCTTGAGCACTTTGGTATGGTACTGCCCAGCAAATTGTCTGCAGCCCACACTTGGGTGGCTTCCACTGCTGGCTTCTTGTCTGGAACACAGGAAACTGCACACAATAGGGTCTCAGGGTGCAACTTATGAGCAATGCCTGCAGAAGGGAGAGACCTAGAAAGTGGGACAGGAGCTGGAGTGCGTGTTAGGTGCACGGGACATGTTTTACACACACACCCCACCCCTGTATTCCTTTCTTAAGGGAAAGCATGTGACTGGTCACGGAATCTAAAGGCTGACAGGAAACAACATGCTTTCATAGAATCTATCTTTGCAAAGACAGTCTGGGTGCTGGTGCTAGATGAGGCAGTCGACATGGAAAGGAACAAACTGGAGGGAGGCTCTGGAGGGCAGGAACTTGCCTTTGGGTGCTAGTGTGTTAGAATTAATAGGCTAGGCAGCTGGGCTCACTGTTCCAGCTGAAACAGGCCCAATGTTGATTCTGGGCAGGTTGGAGAGCCTGGATTGAGCTGTGGTGGGCCCTGCATGACCCCCCTGCAGCCTGCTCTGGGGGCCTAGGCAAGCTGAGTTAGTGTTTGAACCAAAACAATGGCACCACAAGAGTAGAATGGAACCAGGGTGTGTGGGGGTGCCCCATCCGTTCACACCCCAACCTCTCCACCCACCCCTTCCATGGGCACTCGCCCTCCTCCCCGCTTGGGGCCCTGCATACATGCTGTGGGCCTGAGGTGTAACAGCAACGCCCTCTGGTGGACAAACTGAGACACACTTAATCACCCCACGCTGGGGATGGGGATTGTGACAGTAAAACCAAGGGACCTAGAACCTTGACACTTCCCTGCAGGTTAGTCCAGGCTCAAACTGTTCCTCTGCGAAGAGAAGCCGCTGCAGAGCAGTTGTGGGTGAGGAAGGCAAGACTGACTATAGCCAAGCCTAACGGGGCAGCAGAAAAGTTTAAGGGGGCCAGGGTAGGAGCTGGAACATAGTTTGGGCTGAGTTTAGTCCCCTATTGGCCAGTGGGGGGGAGGAGGAGGGGCTGCCCCAAGGGAACCATCTTTACCCCAGAGCGGAGCTAGATTTACTCCCAGCTCCTGCCCTGCCAATCGCTGCTGTTAAGAATTTAAGAACAGCCATAGCGCGTCAGATTTAAGGTCCATCTAGCCCAATATCCTGTCTTCCAACAGTGGCCGATGCCAGATGCCCTAGAGAGAATGAACTAAATGGGCAATCACCAAATGGTCCATCCCCTGCTGCCCACTCCCAGCCTCTGGCAAACAGAGGCTAGAGACATAAACCCTGCCCATCTTTCGTTAATAGCCAGTGATGGACCTGTCCTCCATGAATTTATCTAGCTCTTTTTTGAACCCTGTTATAATCTTGGCCTTCACAACATCCTCTGGCAAAGAGTTCCACAGGCTGACTGTGTGTTGTGTGAAGAAATACTTTCTTTTGTTTGTTCTAAACCTGCTGCCTATTAATTTCATTTGGTGCCCCCTAGTTCTCGTGTTATGAGAAGGAGTAAATAACACTTCCTTATTTACTTTCTTCACACCCATTGTGATTTTATAGACCTCAATCATATCCCCCCCCTTAGTCATTTATTTTCCAAGCTGAAAAATCCCAGTCGTATTAATCTTTCCTCTCCTGCCCGTTAACCTCTCCTCCGCACAAGGGCTCTTCCGCTTGAGCCTGCCTCATTCAATCACTAAGTCACCCTAGCGCCCTGAGGCATGGGACACAAGAAAAGGCTGCATGAGAAAAAGCTTCCAATCTGTATATTAGCCTGGTAGTCCCCTAGGTTACTGCAGGAACCAGCAAGGTCCCTCAGAAATAAAGAGAAAGCGCTGAACATCCATCCTCCCTTGTTTATTTCAATTGGGTCTTGCCTACATATTAAAAAAAAAATATATAACAGGACCACGCACAGGCTTTCAGGGGATGAAACCCTCTCAGCTGCACTGGGCTCCAGCCACTGCTTTATTTTAAACAGGCTCAGAACATTGCCAGCTTGAAAAACCTCACTTTTTATGACAAAAAAAACAGTACAAAACTCCTTTGCTCGAGTTCCTTATTCCCCAAAATATAAAAGTATAAATTCAAGGGGGAATGGATTTATTTTAAAGCCTTCAGAAGAACAAAGATGCCTTTATTCTCTCTGGTCCCAACATTCAGATCTGCCATGAGCATGTCTGCACCCAGGCTGTCTGGCTAGTTGTACAGGGACAGTAAGGGCCCTCTTACACAGCAAAATACAGAGCGGAGACTGCTTTATAACCTGGTCTTGCCTTGCCTGTGTGGAAGGAACCCTGTTACAACCAAATCCAAATCTTGTTATACCATGGTCCCTTCCACGGCAGATGCTGATAGGCAAACAAGCCCTAAAAAAGACTAAGCCAAAAAAAGTTATTTGCAGGCATTTTCCATTTCAAATTTTCTCCCTTCCCCGATTTTGCTGACCAAAGAGCATCACTGGTTTGGCTCAGAGCATGTCCACTCAACAGCCTTTAATCTCAACTCACGTTTCTCCCCCCCTCCCACCACTTTAACTCTGAAGTTATAGTGCATCAAGGATGTTGTCAATTTTGGTGACCAGCTCCTGGCGCTTGTTGGAATGCAGCTTCTCATTCTCAATGTACGTGTCCTTCTTAAGCTTGCCGGCCACCAACCGCTCTGCCTCAACAGACGATTTCAGAACCAGCTCCTTGACTTGACTGTCGAGCTTCTGAATCTCGCTCACCTTGTGGGAGTTCAGAATAAAGAAATATTAAAGAGGACTGAACACAAATAGCCCTATGACACGGCTAAGCAGAAAAGCTGGTAGAGCTGGGACCAAGGAAGGCACAGCACAGGACATAGAACAGCCTCTCCCACTGGCATGGCTATAAGTGAACATGGCATTTGGAGGGTTCCTCTCAGGGGGCCAGGGTGGGGGGAGGGCAGAGCAGGTTTAAATGGAACCTCAGAAGCCAGATACAAGCATTGAGATAGGTGTAATTCTTACTTTCAGTAATGTTTAATGATAAGTTAGAGACTTTCAAATCTAGGTCACCAGTACAAATCCAACTCAGGACTGTGGTGGCCAAAAGTAGTAGTTTTCCAGTAATTATTGTGGTTGCCAGGGCGAAGTGAGTTTGGTGGGTCTCAATCCCGTTCACAGTGGGATCAGTACCCACAGCACAAAACCTGATCTCCCCACACCTCAAGATGGGTGGCTGCTTCAGGTCAGAGCTGAGGCATAAAGGTTGGGAATGGTAGTGTGTGCACTGTGCTGCCATGTTGTTGCAGAGAAAGGAATTCAGTCTACTGGGCTGTGACGGTAGCATCTTCCACCAATGTGAAATTCACCGCGTGCACAAAAATAAAAGATTAACAAGTAAATGTTTTCAACTCTCTTGGTTTCATTTTACAATGAAACCAGTGAAGCAATGAGATGAGGCACTTTCTGTGCAAAAATCAGAGTCCCAGACATGGTCAGGCAAGACAGCAACTGGAGTAGCTGAACGCCTGTCAGTGCTGTTCTCTTGTTATCCCAAAGAAGCCATGTAATATCAAGCAACAGCTTCCCAGGTGGATTCTGACAACAAACCCAGAAATAGCCCAGGACGCCCAAAATAACTTGTGTTACTGGCTTGGATAGTTTGAGAATATACAATCTGTTGGTATTTTTCAACTTAGAAGATCCACGTTCTCATTCCATTTGCCATTACTAGGAGTGTAATGATAAGATAGAAGCAGGATTGTATGTTACAACTGCATTAATAATGTGCCCATGCATCTGGTCTAGGGGAATCTTTCGGAGATAGTGAGTGCTAGTGGCAAGCAACTTTTTACCTCCACACATTTTATAGAGCAATAAAGCAAGAGTAAAACTACAGCAGAGCAAAAAAAATGAAACAAAAAACCATTAACTCCATTCCCTACATCTTTCTGACAAGAAGCAAGTAATTTTGGAGTGGATGAAAGAGAGAACAGGAGGCAGCAGTTAAGCTAAGCATCAGAAGACATCTAGAATGGAGGCAGAGTAGCTTACAAGGCTAGCAACAGAGCACAGCTAAGACAGGAGAGAGCTCTTACCTTATCACACATGTCAGAGCCTTCTGTCTTCAGCTTAGACTGCAGAGAGGCTACTTCATTGGTCAGGGCCTTATGCTCTGTCTCCAAGGTCTTCTTGCCACTGTTTAGAGTGGAGATGTCCCGTGACTGCTTGTACTTATTCACCGCTTCATCAAAGTGGCGGTACAGGCCCAGTCTCTTGTTCACCAAGGTGAGAACTTGCTCTGTTATGCAGGCCACCTTCATCCTAGCTTCAGCAGCTGGATCCTATAAGGGGTGACAAGGTACACAGACAAGCACATACAAAAAACTTAAATTGAGGCAATGCCTTTTTAGCCACACGTGCTATATAAAAGCATCACAGATCTTACGCTTTACAATTTAAAACCAACAGCTGTCAAAAGAATGCCAAAATTAGCTTGGTCAGATCATAGAATCCTCTGGCTGCCTCTAATCAACCAGCGTAGCTCTGGGTTAATAAAAACCAAGGGAAAACATGGAGGAAGGGACTCCCACAGGAGAGTCACAAACCAATTAGATTCAGATGGGCTTGCTGTCCCAGGGCTGGAATATTTTACGTGAAAGCTAATGATGGAGTATCCATCACATACAAAGACAAAACCAATAGGTCTCTAGATGCTCAGGACACTATAGTGATAAGGGACCATGTAAGTACCTAAATAGGAATATTCCAATGGAAAAACATTTAGTGAGGGGAACTATTTCTACAGGCAATTTCCAACCATCAGGGAATAAAACTTCCCCCTCAGTCACAAGGCTGCAACTTGCCATATAGTACCTTGGTGATGGAGAAGTCAAGCCTCACATAGAAGATCACTGTGAAGAACAAGATGTAAAAGGCTCCAACCACCAACAGCGGCTCCTGCAGCATCAGGATCTTGTTGAAGGTGTAGTGAACCTGCAAAATAGGATTCAGAGAATGTGATCAATGACTTGCCATTAGTCAAGGGAGAAACTTCAAGCACCTGAATGTTCCTAAAAACCAAGGAAGAATAGTTATGGTGCACAAAATGGATCCAGCTCAGATAATGCAAACTGTGTAGTCAAGAACCTAGACACATCTTCCAGCAGAGAGAACTTCACATAGTAACAGAAAAGCAAAGCCACACAATTTGCATGTCATTTTTCAGGAACTCCTCAGCTCCAGACCAGCTATCGTTATGACTACAAAGGTGAGCGTGGAGGAGGCATGGCTGCTTATTTAAGTTATTCAAACAAAGGGGCCAAGCCTACCACAATGTCCTGGATGTGCTGCTCTACCAGGTTGTTCTTGTGCGCTACAATAACCGGGCGTCCAAATGTGTCCAGGTAGGTGTAGTGGAGCTCGTCAGTGGCTCGGTTGATTTCATATGGGCTGTCCACGTGAATATTCCTGCAGGAATAAACAGACACTCCCACATGATTCTAACATGTCTGAGATGGGATGGCTTAAGATTTGATTGGCCAGTTGTGGCCCAATGCAAACTACTCAATTGCACATTGAAAACAAGTTCACTGCAGTTTAAGAAGCAATTTATAATATGTGACAGACTGTGCTCCAAAGTGTCTTCTGTGCTCATGTCAGTCGTTGTGCTTTCATGGTGCTCTGTCCCCAAGAGCAGACAGGAGACTTGGCCATCAATGCACAGGTGAAGCATTTTCAGCAGTAACAGTACAAGAGCAGTGTCACTTACTTGGCACCTTCTGGTAGGATTATCTTTACTGTCAGAGAGTCTGCAACTTGCTCATCAAACACATGATCAATGAACCTCATCTTCAGGGCATACTGGTCACCTGAGAGAAGGCAGAAAGGACAGAAAAAATTCTAGGTAGTTTAACGAAACAGGCTTCCATGGAAAGGTTTTCCTAATGTCTGAATCTCAGGATGCTGAAGGACGGGGGCCGTATGCACTCCTCAGCAGAGGATCATTTGGCTCCCCTGAAAATGGCAGTTTTTAACAAGAGGTCTAAGGATACAGGAAGAGGCACACGCAAGCTGGAAACTGGCTTGTTAGTTACAGAAATAACAGCTAACAATAAACGCTAAAAGGTTACAAGGGCCCTATACTGTACAAATGTCAGATTTTCAACACAGTAAGTCTGGCCTTTTGCTACCCCAATCCTGTGACACCCACCAAGGTTATAGAGATATTCATAGCTAGGCAGGTTGTAGCCAATGATGTAATGGGTCTTCCAACCCCCAAAGAGCGGGAAGCGGGGGCGGATCTCCATCTCCACAGAGTCATCCAGGATGAGAAGGTGGCTGGTAGAGATGTTTCCAATTTCATCTCGGTAATATACATCCTGAGCCGCAGCAGGAAGAATGGTCTGCATGGGAGAGAGAAGCAGCACTCAGTGCAATTGCTAGAGAAAGAGACTTTCCACTAGAATAGGCAAAGCAGTCACTGATGACACTTGGTTCAGCTTCAGTCAGGAATAGCACCACTTCTCGCAAGCAGCAACAAAATGACTTCTTGGCGGCAGCATGTGGCAAAATGGTGTCAATGTAAGTGATCAGCCACAATGTGCTCAGCAAAAGCTATTGCCCATATTTAGAGAAGTTATAGATGACAAAGCCCTACTGGATCATCCAGTCTATGGCCTTGAAGTCAACGTAACATTGTTCCCTACAGAACAGTGTCAGTGGTACTTTATCCAGTCCAGTTTCCCAAACAATGAGGGACATGCCTACCACAATGTCCTGGATGTGATGCTCTACCACTTCCTTCAGGATTCTATTTCATATCCTATCTGATCAGCCTAAATTCCCATTTCATTCCATCCCATTGTTCCTAGTGGGCTGAGCTTGCGAATTCATACACTCAACCCAGTAACATTTCTGTCTGTATTGATGTCATGTGACAATTTTTGACCACTGCATACAATCAATTCCAAAATTTCAGGGAATATTCTAGGCATCCATGGGCAGAACCCCACAGATTCTGGTGAAGAAAACCAGAAGGGAAAATGCGGACAGAGCTCCTAGCATCTGATCAGCAGAACAAGCAGCTACAACCAGCTCTGTAATTGTCAACAAATCAAGTAACTTGTTGATGGCAACCATTAACACATTCCAGCATAACAATGGGGATAATAGTATGAGAGGAGGTGGATGGTGGAGCCCCTCCATGGGAGGTAAGGGGGGGGGGGGGGGGGGCACAGAGAACCCCTTTCATGAGGTTACCGGGAGTCCCTGAAATAGAAGGAGGTAGGAGGACGGCGTGATGATTTGGGGAATCTGTCTGTACAATCTGAGGTCTGGTTGATGATGATATGAAGTTGTTACTATAAAAACTGCTGTATCACTGAATGCCTCTATGTAAATGTGGAATCTGCCATTGTTGACAGGGCTGAAAACACATCTCCAGACAATGGTTGGTCACTAGACCGTCAGTTGCTGCCTATTCAGGTGGAAACATCTGAAGGACAATGGGTTGGCTAAGGTTAGGAGAACTAGTTTTCTCCAACCACTCAACAAGGTGTTTGGAGAGTGGAAAATTCCTATACAACACAAAGAGAGAGCAGAGGTGGCAAAGCAGGAGTTCAGAAGGACTCAAAGTGAAGGAGTGATGGGTCAGTTTAGCAGTGGGATCAACCAAGGTCAGAGAAAGCAAGCTGACCTGCCCCGGAGAGGGGCTCCGTGGTTCAGAAATTATGCCATAAGCTGCAGCAGAGGACCCTGGACACCCCCACAAGACCTTGATCCCAGCCCAAAGAATGCTCCAGAGTGGTGAGGAAACTGAGGAAAGGAAGTGCATGTAATGTTTGTTTTTGTATACATTTGTGTATTTCTTGTGCTATCAAGTAAAGAGCGATGGTATTTTACAATTCTGTGCCTATCGTGTGTCCCTGAAGCATTAACCCAGAACGTGGCAGGAGTTCTGGGAGAGGGTATGTTTAAGCTACAGGGGAGTCTGAGGGAAGAGGGGTCAGCACTAGCCCCAGGGGATAGGTAGCTGGACCGCAGGCTTACAGCTCTCAGGAGGGGTACTAGACACAGGATTGGCACCCCAAAAGTGTGCCTAGAGACCCTAAGCTAGAGGCAGTGAATGACTGTTCAGACTCTGGAGGGATTCAGAATTTGGATCCCTTCACAGCAGTCTGGTGTGTGACCAAGAAGGGGCGTTCAAGTGGCTGTCTGACAGGTAGTACACAAGCAGCTTGTGAGGAGAATGTAGGATGCACAGAACACTTGGTTTATGCAATAAGCCTACAGAAGCAACAAAGCGTGTGACACCTCCCCCGCTCCCCAGTTATATCTTCCTGTACTACCGTGAGTAATTCCTCTTTGGTAATGACATCTTGTCAATATTTGAAAGCTTTTTATGTTTCCCTCTTATCCTGTGTGCACTGTTGTCAAATAAGAGACAAAAGAAAGGGCAATAGGATTTTCTATTGGAAGGTGGTAAGAAAGAGGGCACAAAATGCAAACCTTAAAAGATTTGACAGAAGATATTCCACTGTCTGGCTGCCTTTGGTAATCATATCTGGAGAAAGGCCCTTTGAGCACAGCTCCTGTGTGCTTTAAGTCAACAGTCTCTTCTACCGCAATATTTCCCCAGTGAGACACTTCAATGACCCGTATCATACTGGTAATGGTCAGGAATGGGTTGTTATTTTCATAGTGTACCTTAAGGATGTCCTGAGAAGGAAAGAAAATAAAATATAAATCCCAGACAAGGAAGTAACAAACCTGGGGGGGATTCCCCCTCCATCAAATCCCAGAGTGAATCATTCCATTATAGTGGCGGCCATTAGCAATGGCCATCCCTGCACCCCCTTTTTTGATTTAGAACAGCTGGTCATACAATACAGGGTGTAAAATGCACACAGCTCAAAACTAACACACCTAAGCTGAAGCTCAGCTCTGACACTTTGGAGATATCAATTAAAGCACTTTAGCAAAATTTCAGTATCTGTTCCAGCTGTTTTAACTGATCAAGTGAAAGCAGCTGAATGGATATGCTACGTTTCACAAGTGACTGCTCACAACAAGGAAAGTTAACATGGGCAGATAGGAAGCCCCTAGATACTGAGATGTCCCCTGCCATTAATACAACTGACTGCAGGTAGCAGGATTCACTGAGCTAACTGATGGATGCTTTGGACTGGAAAGAATCAGGATCCCAGAGCAAAGCAGTTATCTCATACAGACCAGTAACAATTAGACAACTTGGACAGGGGGATATCTCCTGCTATCAGCACCCCAAAATAAACAAGACCATCTGACCCATATGTTCCAAGGTGCCATTCCTTTGAGCCCACACCATCATGAGAGTAACTGAGTTCCTGACAAATCCCACTGGAACAACTGGTGATGGGTGGGTGAAACTTGACAGGAAAAACAGCCAGATGTTCAGGTGCTTGGCTTAACACTTAAGTGGTGCTAAATCAAACTCTGAATCTTGCAGCGAAGATGCAGATACTGCATATTAAGGACAATATGTACAACGTAACTAGGTTGTATATCAACAGAGTCTCTTCTCCATACTACCCCATGAGCTTCCTTAAATATTATACACTCAGGCCTTGGCTACACTTACCCGCTAGTTCGACAGCTGGAAATCGAACTTCTGGGTTCGACTTATCGCGTCTAGTCTGGACGCGATAAGTCGAACCCGGAAGTGCTCGCCGTCGACTGCGGTACTCCAGCTCGCCGAGAGGAGTACCGCGGAGTCGACGGGGGAGCCTGCCTGCCGCGTGTGGACCAAGGTAAGTTCGAACTAATTCGAACTAAGGTACTTCGAACTTCAGCTACGTTATTCACGTAGCTGAAGTTGCGTACCTTAGTTCGAATTAGGGGGGTAGTGTAGACCTGGCCTCAGAGTAGCAGATGTTTGTCCCTCAGCATGTTACTACAACTATTTCCTTTTAATTTTTTGGGATTTAATTGAGTGTTGCTGAATTGACACCCTCAAGTCCTCAAGTTTTCAGACACTTGCCACCATCCTAATCTGTGACTTAAAGGCAAATGCCTCTATATCCCATTCAACTTCTTGAGCCATAATTGACATATTTATGTGGTGCACTTTGCAGGACAACAGCCTACAATTTATTTTCAAGAGTCTTTCAGACAGGGTTTCACTAGCCACAAGAGTTTACCTGGCTATATGGTGGGATGTCCTTGAAGGGTCCATATTCAATCATGTCCTCTGACCGGGCGGGATTGCCCAGCTTGGTGTAGTTCTCTACGTTCCTGGAGGCCAGTTTCACACGCATAGTTTGGGTCTTCGTTGAGTATGGCGAGTAGAAATAATGATTCCCTTCAAAGACCACAAACTGTTTCTCTGCCTGTGTGATGTGCGTGGGGTACGGCTGCAGGACATGCGTGAAAACTGTTTCGATGGATAAACGGATTTTGGCACCTGGCGCCAGAGGCGATGGCAACTTCACGGTGAAGAATTTGCCACTGAAAGGGAGAACAGCAGGAAAGGTATAAACACCAAGATCTCCACTGACCTGATGGACACTCTTAAGCCCCTGCAACACACACTGGTGCAAAGGGGAACCTGGAAGTTTTCTATTTGCTCTTAAAGGGCTCCCTCCAGCAAAACTGGGAGTGCTGTACAAAGGCCTTGCAGGATCAGGCCTAAAGTAGATTTCTGCCAGTAGCCTGGTGCTTGTTCCTCAGGAGGAGATTTCTGTTGTACTGTGTGGGTACATTTACATATAAATGGTGACAGGGCAGTCTATAATTGGGTATCATTTGGCACAGGCCTGAATGGATACTCCAAGGGAATCAAGCCAACATACCATCTGTGTGATGTTTTTGGGGTAGAGATACTGGTGTGTTCCTTTCACCATTTCTCTACAGCTGCACTTCACTGTGGATTTTCCATTATTCTCTCAGTGGAGAGAATAATCTAAAATGGAGCATGGGCAATGATCTGACAGGAAAACAAGCATCCTAAGTTCCTACTCCTAGGAGTCTGTTACCTCTCAAGTCGGCACTACTTGTTCTCCCATTGGACTGAAGCTGAATAAGGATTAGGGTGACCAGACAGCAAATGTGAAAAATTGGTACTGGGGGTGAGGGGTAATAGGAACCTAAATAAGAAAAAGACCCAAAAATCGGGACTATCCCTATAAAATCGGGACATCTGGTCACCCTAATAAGGATGTCCATGGCCAGGGACCCAGCAGGGGTATCCTGCAGACAGTGAATTTTGGAGGTGTGGGACTACAGAAAACAACTTTTCACCTAATCCACAGCAGAGTTCTCTTGCAGGCTTCAAAGAAACAGATACCTCCACAGCAGGTTTACAGCACCTAGCAAGAGCTGCTGCCCAGACAATGGAAGAAGAGTAGCTAACAGCCCCATTGGATGGTCCTTGGCAGTTACAGGAAGGGAACAGTCTCTAACTCACTGGTGATGCAGCCCTCCAGCTGGATTAGTTAGGGCACCTGCAGCCAGTCATAGCTACGAAGTGGGCACTGATCTGCCTTGATAATTCAGTGTTTCACTCCATAGCTACCAACCTCTTGAGATCACCAGCAACTAGTGCTGAACCAGTTTAAAAAGCTCACCTTATTTAATAGCTAACATGCACAGCCTCTGAAAGAGCCTTGCACTACAAATTTCTGCTCTCCCAAGCATGGTGTAAATATGGGATACTTCCCCAAGTGTGGCAGATGTGGAGCCTCTGGCTAGAAAGAGTGCTCTATCTCTGGGTTAGGGGCTACAGGCCCATTTTAAGCTGAAGAATCTAACACCCTGCAGCAAAAATATGGTTCAGTATTGCAGCGTAAACAGAGCCAAACCAAATTTGTAACTGTATGTGATGGGCAGTACAGACCCTTAAGAGGCCCGTGTGGTTCTAATGCATCTCCACCCCAGTTTCCCTAATAGTTGCCAGGGAGGTGGCAACAGATGTTCTGACAGGAGGGTTTCATAAGACGTTAGGGTCCAGGGGGAGTTCCCTACATAGCACAGGGGAGCTGAGGAAGACACCTGTACTGCATCCCTAAAGAGAGAGCAGTCTCTAGGAGGAGAGGCTGCCAGACAGACTTCTTCATTTCCCCAGGAAACTGAGGGCAACTACTTTTGCTGACCTGGGAATCAGAGCCTACAGTGTAGGACATCTGGTTCATTTGAGTAGCCAGCACACAGACCTAGAATTACATGCAGGACCTCCCAGAGGAGGAGGGGATTTTTTGTTTTATTTAAGCAGAGGAGCTCCTGGAGCTTGCGGTTGGGACTGGAACTGGGGTTCTGCCATTATGTGTTACCTGTATTCTCAAACTGTGCTACAGGCTGTGGTGTGAAAGGTAAGATGGGTCAGGCTGTGGTGTGAAACATAAGATGAGCCTCTGAAAGAATAAAGGACACCCAACCACCATCAAGATTGTTGTAGGGGCTGCATGATGAAATATTTAAGTCCTGAACTTGTTCTTTAGATTCACATCTCTCTTGATTCTGCTATTACTCGACTGGGGAGGTCCAATTTGAATGAGTAAGATACAAATACGGGTCCCTAACAGAACTGCTCCCTGTTATTTGGTATTACAGGTTAAGACTCACCTTTTACCTTTCACCTTAGTCTCCCGCACCTCCAGGGTGTTCTCCTCCTCTTCCTCCCCTTTCACCTGTTCCAAAACAAAACATTACAGCCTGATCACCATGTCACCATTTAGGCTTCCCATGTGAAGCAGCTGAATTTATCAGGTCAAATACTACACCATTCCTATTCATTTCTTAATGGAGGACACACAACGCATACTAGTTGGCAAAAAAATTGTTTATTAAAAACCCAATATCTATTAGCTTCACAATCATTAGTACAGGCCAACTCAACACATTGTGGTCTGTATCCAAGAATAGAAACTGGAGGCTCCTGTTGAACTTTTTGAAGCTTTTGCCAGTGTCCTAGGCTGATTCCCAAGCTAGCAAAGGCATGGACCTGAGTCTGTCAATGGCCGACCCTACTCCTCCAGCAGGCCCTTTCACAGAGCTTCTCTCACTGGAGCTCCTAGGAGAGTGGCCACCAAATGAAAAAGCAAAGACTGGCACAACCGTCTCATTCTGTTGTCATCAGAAAGCAGCACCTGCACAGCTACTCTCTCAAACCTCTTGAGGAAAAGAGTGCTGGATTGATAGCCCTAGAATTGGAGTCAAGTCTTCTAAGCATCCATAGAACAAATGCAGCCTGAAAGACGAAAGCTTCCCCCATGCATCTGTGGGTCCTGCTCCAACATGTATCCATACTGCTCTGGAAAGACCACATTTAGATGTGGTAAATGAGACACACCGATCAGCATCATTCTCCATATCTCATTCCCTTTTGAGACACTATAAGCAAGGTTACCCAGCCTCCTTGTTTCACAGTCATCATAATGGCCTTTTAGTAGCCTAATTATTTGTAGAGCACCAGCAGCATGCTAAGAACTTTATAGACATCTGATGGTGACAACCCTCAGTCACTACCAAACTGAGCTGACTTTGAACAGGGGACCTAGAAGTGAAAGTCTCTGTATCCTACCACCACTTGAGTGCTATCAAAAGCAGCACACAGAATACGCATGCAAAAGCCTTTGTTTCAGTACCACATTAACACAATGTGCACCAAAGTCTGCTCTGTTACACCAGCATAAGCCTGGAGTAACCCTTCTGAAGTTGATCCAGATTTATGCTGGCATAGGATAATGATTTATTCTTTGTACTGCAATGGTGCCTGAAAAGCTCTACTCACAGAAGCAGTTGCTGTCCAAGTGTGTACAGCTCAAGAACCTGAAAGCAAAATTTAGATCGAAGCAGAACTTGATCCTTTGTGTTTCAGTGGAGTTCTATTGATAATCTCTACTACTACTTTAAATCTCAACTGTATTTTTAAAGGATTAGGCTATTATTCTAATACTTTGCCCTTTTATAGGATACACCAGGAAATTTCAAAGGCTTAAGACTTACATCTCAAGTTCTGAGGTAGGGCAGCATTATTTATCCTTTATGGTAGGGGAAAATGAGGCAGAGTGGTGAAGTGACTTTGCCCAGGGTGATACAGTAAGTCAGTCGCAGAGCTGGAATCAAAGCCCAAAAATCCTAGCTTCCAGCTCCTTGAACTAACAACTGCTTTTCGGAATCATTCACCATTAAATACTGTAAGTGGTTCAAGTGCTTGAAAAAGGTTATGAGTGGATGAAAGGGTTGGGCAGCCATCTGACAGTTGCCCATTCAGACTCAGGGCCCAGTTTGTATTTACATCTTTCACTCTCCTGTTTATATGGATCTCCTTCTAAACTTCAAGCCACACCAAGCTGAATCCAAACAACTGCAAGGCTATGAATGTTAACTGTCAAATCACTAACCCACCTACCCAGGGCATAACAAAACCACCCTTTGCCCATGCCACAAATAAAAACTTAAATCTACGCTATAAGAGCAGGTGGGGTCCCTACTACTAAAGGCATCCAGAACGTGCAGCGAAATAATAAGGTTTAAGAAGCTGGATGGATCTCATGCAAGTGGCCTGCAGCAGCCAGCATTATGCCTTAGGGAACACCCATGGGGAGGTTTCTACTAAGACACCTCTTGGATTTCTCCATCTCCCCCCACGGTGCGGTTAGTGGTTGCATTGCAGCGGCGGAGGCACTTATGCTTACGTGTCAGTATCTGCCAGGCAGGGAAGTGGCTGTCACTGCACCATCAGCCCAGAGTCAAAGGCAGGAGAAAAAACAACGGCCACCAGCGGGGAAAGAAACAAGCACGCGGCTGGGGCCGGCCGGGCAGCCAGCTCTGCCCAGGGGCCGCCCTGGCTTGGCAGGACGGCCCGCAAGGCCGCTCGCACGCCCCGGAGGTGTCCATGCCTGCGATGAGTGACCGTTGGTTCCCCAGCACCGAACCGCTCACACATGAGGGGGGCCCGTGCAGGGGTAGGGGCCGCCCCCGCCGCAGGGGCACCGCCGTGCGCAGGGGGGTCCCGCCACGCAGAGGCCGCGCCGCAGAACGGGCCAGGCCGAGGGTCACTGGGGGGAAGGGGACGGGACCCTGCGGAGGAGCGGGCGAAGCACAACGCTGGCGCCCTGCCACGCGGCCCGGGGAGCGCACTCACCTGCACCCCGAGGTAGGCCAGGTGGCTCTCCAGGCCGGGGTCCAGCGCCAGCAGGAAGGAGCTAGCGGCCCCGGAGCCCCCCGCCGGGTTGGCCAGGCTCAGCTCGGCCGTCACCTTGGCCAGGTGGGTGCTGAGATCCACCGTCCGCTTCACCTCCTCATTGAGCAGCTCCGGGGCCGCCAGGGCGCAGCCCAGGCAGAGAAGCAGGCGGCAGGCGAGGCCCTCCATGGCCGGCCAGGCAGCGGATGAAACCGGATGGACTCACACAGTTAGCGGCGGGGGCCCTCATCCATCGGGGAGGGCACAAGATGGCAGCGCCCAGGCCGAGGGAGGGACAAGATGGCGGCGCCCACCAATGGACCAGAGCACAAGATGGCGGCGCGCATAACATCAAGGACCGTCACTCTCTGCGACTAAGGGGGCTATGCGGATGCCTAACTAAAAATGCCATGGCCAAGGACAGCGCTGAGCATGCCAATTCTCCTGTAGGATCAGAATCCTAAGTTAGTGAGAGTTCAGACCTCGTTGCAGAGAGCACAGATTGTCCATATATTGTGTATGGGGTGGATATTGTTCTTCATAGCTTCCTCCTGGAACCTAGATAGATTTGGGTAGAGCCTGGCCGTGAAGCTTATAGTGAGGCCAACCCTCAGAAACCACAGAACAGGCTCCCGTATCATGAGAGTTCATTCAAACAATAAATGTAGGTATTTCCCCCTTTACCATCTAGTTTCTGAGCCACCTTTAGGGTGCATTGGGGTCAAGCTTTTCAACCATGAGGGTTAGAGACTTTTTTTAAATTGAAAGATGAGCCTCTCATCATCATGACTCCAAGAGCTGGGGCTTTAAGAAAACCACCAAATATCATAAGAAGCATGATAAAACCATAAGAACTGGCAATGCTGCTGTCAATATCACTAACCCTTAGCTGCAAATTAATTAGTTGGGCCCAAAAATAATATTTTTGGCTTAAAAATAATGAGACTTTTAAAAGATGTTTGTTTTCTGGTTTCCGAGCTATTTTGGATGCTGGTGGGTCATGTTTTCAAGTTTTTTTTCTTTGTGATCATGGAAGCTAGAAACTTGGAAGAACAAGAAGAAAAAGAGAGCTGAGATTCTCATGTAATGACAAGATTCCAGGAGCTGAGGCTTCATGAAAAACACCAAATAATGCAGGCCTTGTAATAATATTGTGAAAGTTGACAAAAAGCTAAAATAGAGTACCTAATCACAGACTGTTGAGCCCAGCTGGAGAGCTGAGACAACTCAAGGGCCTTTGCCAGATTTTGGCTGGAAACTGTCCACAGAGATTTGACCCTTAAACAGCCATGAAGCCATAAGCATTGTGTTTTCGGGCTGAAGGGGAAAATGGGCTGTTATGTTTTCCAGGAGTCAGGGAAGATGTGTTTGGGGGCTGGTGCAGGAAATCGGGTGTTGTATTCTGTGGCTATCAGGGAGGGCAGGGAATAGAGAGGGGTGTTGAAGGTGTGTTTTGAGGGCTCTTAGTAGGGGTTTTAGTTGTTGGGTGTGGATATGATTATGATGCTCTTTACGTGGAGTTCTGGTGCTTGTTTCATTGTCTCTTCCATTCTGAATTTATGAGCTGTATATGTTGAGAGTTGCCTTGTTTGTTTGGCATCTGACATTTTGTTTATCAGGAGAAGGAGAGTAACAAAGGAAAGTTTAATGAATCAAAATATGATGTTCTTAAAAGGGAGCAAAATCACCTAGTGCTTAAAAAAGAAGCCAATAACTTAATCAATGGTGAAATAAAGCTGAAGTTTGAAAGATCCAAGACAGCCAAAGACATAGTAACCACAACTGACCTAACCCAGGCAAAGAGAAGTCCTAGCAGTAAAAGCACCTAAAATAGGTAATGGCAAGAATCTGGCATTTTTTACTGTGATTGCAGGATTGGGGCCTTAGACTGCAATTTCTTTGGAGCAACAATCATCTTTTTATACGATTTGTACAGCACTAACACAATGGGGCCCCTACGTGCTACCATAATACAAATAATAAATCCTAATTTCTCTGAGCTGAGACTGCAAAATATGAGAAGGGTGTTAGCTAAAGATAGTCCTAAACTGCAATGTTTGGATCTAGAGGCAAACTCTCCCAAAGTTTGGGGGAGATTAGATCAGATCCAGGATTCCAGGTTAGGCCTTTTCTAGTACAGAATAGGAGGGAGAGCCTTTTTAAATTCTCTGCCCCCTCCCTTCTTGCCAAACATGCTACCTCAGTGTCTTTCCTTTATTTTGATATTAGTGCTGTTGAAACTTGTAAGATTGACAGCTCTGGATACTGAATACATTGAACACCAGAACAAGTATAGGATGGGCCAGCTTCCCTCACCTAGCCCTGCCAATGAGCCTCAGACATGCAGCCTGGACAGACCACACCTGCCTCACTGTGTCTGTGGTGACGTTTCTGGACAATACCAGCAACAAAAATGTAACATAATTTGAGTTGGTCTCATGTGCAGTCTAAGGCTCCCCTCTTGTGCTCTGGGGAGCAGGCAAGATAAGGAAATACACAAGGTTCCCTAAACAGTTCAGATGAGTTGAGCTTACCATGCCCCTGTTCTCCAGAGCCATCTGAGAGCAGTAATTTTGTAAATGGGAAATCCTTCATGCTTTGAGAAACCGAGAACAGAGCAGGCGGAAATGTGATGTATAGGATCCAAAACAAAGTTGTTGCTTGGTCTAATTTAAGGCCTGTCAGCCTGGCTGATGTTCTTGGGAGTTGTGGCTGATTTATGGTGATATTGTATGCGTGCAGTTTATTTTCTTCTGAAAGTTAATCTTCTCAAGATTCTCGTTTCACCTTTCTGGCCCTCAGCCTGATCTATTTTTTTTGCCTCCATTTCAACAGAAATAAATCCGCTCTTAACTGTGGCTTCAGTGACTCTTCACACACCCAGCTCCAGTCACTATCCGACCCGGCTTCCCAGGAACAATTCATCCTTGCAGCATAGGACCTTCTGTGCATATTAGAGATGGGTGGGCCCAAACAAAACCCCATCTTTAATCTTTGGATCCAGAGCCAAAGTTCTCTCTCTTGAATGGGCACAACCCAAACCCCAGATCTACTCTACTGAATTTGAACGGGGAGTACTTGTGGCACCTTAGAGACTAACAAATTTATTTGAGCATAAGCTTTCATGGGCTAAAACAGCCCACGAAAGCTTATGCTCAAATAAATTTGTTAGTCTCTAAGGTGCCACAAGTACTCCTGTTCTTTTTGCTGATACAGACTAACACAGCTACCACTCTGAAACCTATCTACTGAATTTGTATCAGAGGGGTAGTGGTGTTAGTCTGTATCCACAAAAACAATGAGGAGTCTGGTGGCACCTTAAAGACTAACAGATTTATTTGGGCATAAGCTTTCGTGGGTAAAAAAACCCACTTCTTGAAGAAATGGGTTTCTTATCCACGAAAGCTTATGCCCAATAAATCTATTAGTCTTTAAGGTGCCACCGGACTCCTCATCTACTGAATTTGGAGATTCAAATTCTGAATCCAAATTTGAACTACCCCAAAGTCTGGTGTGTTCAGAATCAGATGTTACATACCATAGCTTCAAGGTGCAACTCAGATCTGACTCCATTGTTCGGATCCAGGCCTTTGTCCCATCTCTAATTTAAATCACCAAGTCACACTTTAATATTAGTATTAATGCTGCCTCTGATGCAAATTAAAAAGATTTAAATCTTGCCAATATGGGCCTAATTCATTCTTAGTGTGACTGTGTTGTTTTCAGGGATCTTGCATCAAGGATCAGTTTGGCCCTGTAGGCCCAATTCACCGGTGCACCTGACACCCTTCTGGCATTGCAACCTCTTGCACAGATGTAAATTAATACACAAGGTGCAGGGCATCAGAGAATGAGGCCCCCCTGTTTACTCACTGTGTCTGTGAGTAGTTTACATACTGCACTTGCACAGGAAGGGAGAGGCTGGTTTTTAAAAATAAAAAATATTATAGGTCATTTGCCGAATAGTGCATCAGATAATTGCTAGAGCATGTTTGCATAATTGCAGATTTCTCAGCCTTACTATCCCTGATCAGACACTGCCCTGCTTCTGCCTCTTTCTTTCTTGTACTATGGGAGTCACCTTAAAATCATCTGTTTTGGATTAGTATTTATTAAATAAAGCCAAGGAGCAAAGAAAAGAGTCCCAGCGGGTGTGCTGAGAATAGGCACTGAATGGGAGGTTAGTTGCTTGTTAAAAGAGCTTTGAAAATCAGATGTCTGGTGACAAAGCATTACAGAAAGGCCAGGTGCAGGCCTGCATCATCAGTGCTGCCCTCTCTCTGAGTGATATTAGATTAATAAGGGAGTTTTGGCTGTACTTCTGAGCGATCCTAGGACTCAAGTCTCCCCCCAAGGGACTTGAATGGAAGCAGGATTAATCCCTGAGAATAAATCTCCTTCATGTTACCATAGCAAAAATTCCAATTTTATTCATGGACTAGAGACAGCAGCTGTACCCTGCTGTCACGAGGGAGCCTTTCAGAAGCCTGTGTGCTACAAGTGGCCTGTGGCCAGAATTATAAATCCTGCATGCAGCCAGAAGAGTGCCAGAGTTTAGCAAACGACTTCAGAGTCCACACATCAGAATCGGGGACAAGACACTATCGCGTTGTTGTGGGTGTCATGTCCTAATCCCCCTTGAGCCCCTGACTGGCCTTTCTTTGGCCAGACAAATGCCCAGTGGCAAGGCATCACTCACTACCCTTTTAATGCTGAATATTGAGCACTCTGTCCCTCTCATCTCCAGGTGCGTGCGTAGCCTGGATCACTCTGGATTTCCCACCTGTCCTGGAATGATGTCAATTCATTGTTTTTAAACTCTTGTTTCATTCAAAATAGGGCTGGATTTTGTAAAAACAACGCAACGCATAAGAAATATCTTTTCTGAAAACCCCAACACTGATGACAATGTAGTGATGATGCTAATACTCTGCCCTTCTCTGACACCTTTTAGCCAAGGCTCTCAAACTGCTTTGCAGTAACTATACTTGACAACACCGTAGAAGATCCAATAGGTACACATGCTATTGAAATAAAGGCAACCCTAGGGTAGAATAAGGCACTTGTTTAACAGTCATACAAGAGTGCTACAAAGATATTGGACGGGAAGTGAATAAGAATCCTGTATCCAGATGAAACTGCAGGGGGAATTTTGATCAGCCCATAGTAATTACCTGAGATGGAGTATGATTAGGAGGCATAATAATACAACTGCTCCTTAGCATTTTGAGATCAGTAACATTTCACAGCTGCATAAACAAATTCTCACAATGCTCTTCTGCGATAGGTAGGATCCCTTATTTGATAGAATCTGTTTTGAAGAGATGCAGCGACTTGCCCACAGTCACACAGGAAGTGAGTGACAGCCAGGATTAGACCCTTGGATACCCAGAGTTATAACAGTTAATGCTAACAAAGTAGCAGCAGGCAGATAAAACCTCCTCTTTCAGGACTTCAGTCAGACTATTAGGGATTAGGATGAGACCTTGTGGGGGTCAGAAACCCCTCATCTGCCTATGGTGGGGTTTCTTGCAACTTCCTCTGAAGACTCTGATGCTGCCTACTGTCAGAGACAGGTTCCTGGATTAGATGGGCCCTGGGTGAGATTGAGCATGGTAGTTCCTGTATTCATGTAGCTTCTCTATAGTTAACACCCACATTTTGATGCAAAATGACATGAGAACTTAATGACCATCATACGACTTGACATTTCTAAGCTTCAAAAGTCAGTACAAGCCTTAGCTCATTGATCCTCCCAACACCCCTGTGAGAGAGAGAGGGTGTAGAGAATAAGTGGCCTGGCTTCTCTTTCATATCATATTTTGAATAGGTGATGACCAATCTAGCAACACAGCGGTCCCTCGCACCAGGCTGGGGCATCAGTTCCTCACAGAGATGGAAAAGCACCGCCTACTGTGTTACCCATATTACTTCACAATGCCCCTAGGCAATCCTTGGAAATCTCCCATCTAAGTGATAACATTTCTTAGATTGTGGCATGTGATTAATAATCCTGGGTGCTGGAGCACAGGTGCTGTGTGATATGCTGAGAAAAAAATGAATTGATGGATTTAGCATCATCCTGGGCCTCATTTTTTTTCCGTTGGCAACAAATAATCCTGCTGGTGATGAAATTGGACTAAGTACCCCATCCAAAATAATAAAGAACCAAAATCTTACTGTACCCCCCAGGGTAACTGTGCCCTTTATCCTATTAGGAGAGATGACTCAAAAACTGGAGGACTGTGTTAAAGTCCACAAATATTAAACATACAGGACCAAATTTGTCCCTGGTGTAAGCCCACTGACTACAGTGAAGTTACACCAGTAATACCTGTGGCTCATTGCATAATGTTTTGTTCTTTGAACAGTCTAGGTAAGGAGCGACAAAGAGTCCTGTGGCACCTTATAGACTAACAGACGTATTGGAGCATAAGCTTTCGTGGGTGAATACCCACTTCGTACTAAACAGTAGCACAATATACTGGATCAGCGGTGATAAACATTTTAAAACTGGGCCCAGTCCTACACCTTAGAAGTCATTAGGAGTGTTGCTATTGGTTTGCTACTTGTGAATGGCACTTTGAAATATTTTTTACTCTTGTGATGTTGGCAATACCAGTAAGTGTGTTGCTCTCTGAGCTGCTAATATAGTCCGCTTTAGACTTTAATAGTTTACTGTATGTACAGTGTTCTATTTCAATAATCTAAGCAGCCTTTGAGATCTGTTTTTTTTTTCTCCTGCTGCTGATAGCTCATCTCAATTGATTGGCCTCTTACAGTTGGTCTGGGTACTTCCACCTTTTCATGTTCTCTGTATGTATAAATATCTTCTGTCTGTGTGTTCCATTCTATGCATCCAAAGAAGTGAGCTGTAGCCCACGAAAGCTTATGCTGAAATAAATTTGTTAGTCTCTAAGGTGCCACAAGTACTCCTGTTCTTTTTGCAGATACAGACTAACACGGCTGCTACTCTGAAACCTGAGATCTGTCAGTAGCAGTTAGCAATAAACACCTCCTTGCTACTAGCCTATATTAAGGCCTTCTGAGGTTTTGAAATATCCACCAATGAGAATGTAGGTAAGACTTGGTCAACCAATGGCAAAGTTTGTTTGGTAACTCACTGAAAATCAACAGGAAGACAAGATCCTTGAAAAGCTGCTGAAAACCCCAGTCTCTGAGTTTCAGCATTTTCACAGCCGGAGTTTTCAGCCAGTCAGCAAATCCAGTTGTCGAGTCTTAGCCAATCAAAACATCATGTGGTTTTTTGGTATGGTTTAGTCACTGATTTTCACGAGAAATGCATAGGAGTGGCAGGCGTGGAGTGTGATTGTTCAGGATTTCATACACAGTGCTTTCTTCTGTATCCTGAAAATTCAAGCTGAAATCACACAAGGATATTGTTAAAGGGGCATCATCAATTTGAGCTCTAGTCAGTTTCAAAACAAAAGGTAAAGTTGACTCAGATACCTACCCCCCAGTCTCCCTGACAATTTTTGTAGTTTTAAAAGCACATTTTTTCTGGAGTGTTTAAAGATGTTTTTCCTTCCCCTGTTGCTATGTGAAAGATCCAAACTAGAAAAAAAAACAAAGAAATTATTTTTCTGTAATCTTTTTCAGTCACAGTACTAGGCACAAACAGTATTTTACAGGGACTATAACAATGGTAGGTAACAACTTACAGTGTGGGTTTTATGTTGACAGTATCCTTTTAACTCACTGTATAGACTAGAACTCAGGGAACTGCCATTTATGCAGTGGAAAGCGCTCTAGACAGACATTGCCTGGGATGTAGCTGTTGGAAGCAGCATTATATATATAATGCAGTTAAAACACTGGCACCAATCCTGCCATTTTATCTGCATAGCATTGTGCATGCAAGGAGCCCCACTTCAGTTAAAACTAGGAGGGATCCAATTGTAGAATTAGGCCAAAGTTTATTTTTGCTGGGTAGAGGGGACCGAATAGAATTCCGATTGTGTCAGGGGATTACAACAAGCTGCAGAGCTGAGGGGTGAGGAAGGGAGCATGGTGGGACCACTTTTTGGCTGGGCCAAACCAGAGTAGTGTGGCAATGCTGTGCACCAGGTTGCAACACCACTCACTCAGATTTGGAGAGGATACATGTAGGGGCTCTATGTGTGTGTGTCAGACTGCTAATATGTGTGTTTGGAGAGTGCCTGAGAGGAGAAGAGGAGTGTCGGGTGTGTGGGGGTCAAATCTTTGGCCACCCCACTCTCATGTAGTGTGAATAGCGTAGGTGCAGGAAGGAGGCTGTGATTATTACTGGCACTTTCACACCTGAAAATACTCTGCAAACAATCACTGTCACATCACACATTCCACTTTTTAGAAGGGGAATCTAAAGCAGAGAGAGATGCAGAGCAGGGGCATTGCCACCTATAGCCTCGCCAGAGGGTATGTCAGAACGATACTCCGGCTAGCTCGCTAAAAATAGAATGTGGCCCTGGCAGTGCCCGTGGTGGGAGGGGCTAGCCACCCTGAGTGCATGCCCAGCAGGGACACCAGGTACATACTCAGGGCAGCTGGTCCCTCCTGCTGCTCATGCTGCCACGGCTACACTTCTGATTTTAGGCACCAGCTTGAGCAGAACTAGCATGGGTATGTCTACACAAGCAGGGGATCACACCCTTGCAGCTCAAATGTGAACATACCCAAGGACATGTCTACCCTGCACCTGGGAGCGCTTCCCAAGCTTAGGGAGACAGACACAGCTCTGAGCTAGCCTGCCTGAGGGTAGCATGGGCAGCAGTTCGGGCTAGCCATCTGAGTATGTACCAGGGGGTCTGAGCGGGTTTGTACTCAGGAGGAAGCTGCCCAAGCTGCCATTCGGGGACAGAGCAGGGATTTACCCTGGGACAGACACTTCCTAGCCATCTCCAGAAACAGCAAATGCCGCCCAGAACATGTCCCTTCCCCGTGCCCATCCCATTCCCCTCCGGACCAAGATGCACCACCTCATGCAGGAGTTGTTCGGTCTCCCCCACATCCACAGACAGATCATTGCCCTTTCACCATAAGTTGGGGCCCACCCACATTTCCACCCCTCTCTGGCCCTGCTGCAGAGCCTTGCCCAAAGCACACAAGACTAGGGCTGGAGCAGGAGCCTGCCTGGCTCCTGAGTGCTCAGCCCGCCCAGCACAGATCCATGTACCCTGCCCATGGGGCTCACGTGTGTGGCACAGGTGTGCCATGCACCTCTGCCCTCTGGGATGCAGGGCTGCTAGCTGCCAAGCGCCATCACCAGGAGCAGCAATGCCCCCTCGCAGACAGGCCGGCAGCTGTGGCCTAGCTCAGCCCCTAGCCCAGGAGGGCAGAGAGAAGCTGTGATGCCAGATAATGGACCTTGGCATACGCCAAGCCTCTTGGACCACCTCCCTGCCAGGAATTCGGTGGCCCCAGGCTGGTTCCCCTGCCGTAGGCAAAGACACTCAGGCTGACCCTGGTGCTGTACCCCCCACTCCCAGCTATGCTAATCAGTAACTCACCCCTGCTCCTGTGGGATAACAAGCTCTGGGGGCCAGGGCACCAGCCCCACCTCAGCTGGAGGTCGGGGTCCAATTTGCCAGGGGACAAAACTCAAACTCTTGGTCCAAGTTGGCCCGGCAAACTCATCTCTGTGATGAGCCCACCCCAAGCCCTCTGCACTCCAGGCTGGGGCTGGCTTTAGAGCCAGTTCATGTGATCCGACTTCAGAGATGAGTTTCAGTTTGGGCTCCTCTGAAGCTCAAATCCTCACTCAAGCTGTACATGAAAATGTGTCTGGGATGCATTGCTAAGCACTGCATGGGTAGCCCTGGACTGCGCTAGCTGAGGGACAGCCACAGAACTGAATGAGGGTTCCAAGACTGGCATAGCAGGGAGTGCTGCAGGTCTGGCCTCAGGTGCACCGGCTGAGCTGGGGTCTAGGAGCGGAATAATCAGAGGTGATGCAGATCAGGATTGTGCGGAGGGTAGGAAAAGCTTGCTCAGTACCAGGCTAGTCCACTGCTATTTAGTCCTTTGCTTTTATAAATTCATGCAAAAAAGAGAAATTATTCATCATGATTCACTTCTAATATCTGGCTTCAATCTCATCCTCTTTTTGTCAGATCTATAAATATCAGGTGCTGAAGATGGACAAGGTGGGTGAGATAATATCTTAATAGAATCTTAGGACTGGAAGGGACATGAGATGTCATCTAGTCCAGTCCCCTGCACACGTGGCAGGACTAAGTATTAGACCATCCCTGACAGGTGTTTGTCTAACCTGCACTTAAAAATCTCCAGTGATGGAGATTCCAAAACCTCCCTAGGCAAGTTATTCCAGTGATTAACTACTTTGACAGGTAGGAAGTTTTTCCTAATGTCCAACCTAAACCACTTGCTGCAATTTAAGCCCATTGCTTCTTGTCCTATCCTCAGAGGTTAAGAAGAACAATTTTTCTCCCTCCTCCTTGTAACAACCTTTTATGTACTTGACAACTGTTATCATGCCCTTACTTAGTCTTCTCTTCTCCAGACTAAACAAACCCAATTTTTTCAATCTTCCCTCATAGGTCATGTTTTCTAGACCTTTAATCATTTTTGTTGCTCTTCTCTGGACTTTCTCCAGTTTGTCCACATCTTTCCTGAAATGTGGTGCCCAGATCTGGATACAATATTCCAGTTGAAGCCTAATCAGCATGGAGTAGAGCGGAAGAATTTCTTCTCGTGTCTTGCTTACTACACTCCTGCTAATACATCCCAGAATGATGTTTTTTTGCAACAGTGTTACACTGTTGACTCATATTTAGCTTGTGATCCACTGTGACCCCCAGATCCCTTTCCGCAGTACTCCTTCCTAGGCAGTCATTTCCTATTTTGTATGTGTGCAACTGATTGTGCCTTCCTAAGTGGAGTACTTTGCATTTGTCCTTATTGAATTTCATCCTATTTACTTCAGACCATTTCTTCAGTTTGTCCAGATCATTTTGAATTTTAATCCTATCTCCAAAGCACTTGCAACCCCCTCCCAGCTTGGTATTGTCTGCAAACTTTACAAGTGTACTCTTTATGCCATTATCTAAATCATTGATGCAGATATTGAACAGAACCGGATCCAGAACTGATCCCTGCGGGACCCCACTCGTTATGCCCTTCCAGCATGACTGTGAACAACTGATAACTACTCTCTGGGAATGATTTTCCAACTAGTTGTGCACCAACCTTATAGTAGCTCCATCTAGGTTGCATTTCCCTAGTTTATTTATGAGAAGGTCATGTGAGACAGTAGCAAAAGCCTTACTAAAGTCAAGATCTACCACATCTACTGCTTCCCCCTATCCACAAGGCTTGTTATCCTGTCAAAGAAAGCTATTAGGTTGGTTCAATGTGATTTGTTCTTGACAAATCCATGGTGACTATTACTTATCACCTTGTTATCTTCTAGATGTTTGCAAATTGATTGGTTAATTATTTGCTCCATTATCTTTTCAGGTACTGAAGTTAAGATGACTGGTCTGTAATTCCCTGGGTTGTCCTTATTTCCCTTTTTATAGATTGGCACTATATTTCCCCTTTTCCAGTCCTCTTAATCTCTCCCGTCTCCCATGACTTTTTGAAGATAATCGCTAATGGCTCAGATATCTCCTCAGTCAGCTGAGTATTTTAGGATGTATTTCATCAGGCCCTGGTGACAAAGATATCTAACTTATTTAGGTAATTTTTAACTTGTTCTTTCCCTATTTTAGCCACTGATCCTACCTCATTTCCACTAGCATTCACTATGTTAGACGTCCACTAACTTTTTGGTGAAAAACTAAACAAAAAGGTCATTTATCACTTCTGCCATTTCCACATTTGTTTTTCCCCCCTCATTGAGTAACGGGCCTACCCTGTCCTTGGTTTTCCTCTTGCTTCTAATGTAGTTGTAGAATGTTTTCTTGTTACCCTTTATGTCTCTAGCTAGTTTAATCTAGTTTTGTGTCTTGGTCTTCCTAATTTTGTCCCTACATGCTGTGTTATTTGTTTATATTCATCCTTTATAATTTGACCTAGTTTACACTTTTTGTAGGACTCTTTTTTGAGTTTCAGATAATTGAAAATCTCCCAGTTAAGCCAAGGTGGTCTCTTGCCATACTTCCTATCTTTCCTATGTAGTGGGATAGTTTGCTCTTGTGCCTTTAATAATGTCTCTTTGAAAAACTGTCAACTCTCTTGAACTGTTTTTCCCTGTAGACTTGCTTCCCATGCAGTAGCGTAGCTAGGGGGGTTCAGGTGAAGTGGCTGCTTCCCCTGACCACATTCCCCATAAGTGGCACCTTTTTAATTTTCATACTTACTTGGCGCCACTTCTGGGTTCCGCTGTCTCCTCCCTCTTGATACTCACTTCATCAACAACAAAAGAAGTCTCCTCCCCCGACTGGAACTCGTCCATCTTTCCTCCGGCTTGGACCGCAGCCGCTCACGCCGCCAGCCTGTAGCGAACATCCCGTCCCCGTCCCCGTCCCCTGATAACTCCTCTGCCATTATCAGGGGATGGGGCATTCGCTACAGGCTGGCGGCGTGAGCGGCTGCGGTCCGAGCCGGAGGAAAGATGGACGAGTTCCAGTCGGGGGAGGAGACTTCTTTTGTTGTTGATGAAGTGAGTAGCAACAGCAGCGGTGCACTGACCTCCCCTCCCCCCACACCTGGGCACCCCCCCTCCTTCTCGGCTGCTTCCAGGTTTTTCTTTTATTTTTTTCGCGGGCTGGCCTGCTGGCTCCCACCTCCCGGCACTCCGGGCGGCCGGCGGAACAGGGCCACAGGCTCCCAGCGCTCCGGCCGGGACTCTGGCCCTGAGAGCGTGGCCGGGGGTCTCGGTGACCCAGACAGCGCTCCGGATGGGGAAGCGGGGCGGCCCTGCGCATGCGCCGCTCTGTCTTTTGGTGGCGTTTCAGCGCATGCGCAGGGCCGCCAAAATGCCACCGAAGAACCGGCGCCTTTTTTCTCCGCCGGTCCTCCTCAGCTGCAACCCTGGCTACGCCACTGTTCCCATGGGACCTTACCTACCAACTCCCTAAGTTTGCTAAAGTCTGCCTTCTTGAAATCTATTAGCTTTATTGTGCTGTTTTCCCTTCTACTATTCCTTAGAATTATGAACTCTACCATTTCATGATCACTGTAGTAAGAGGAGGCCCTGAGATATAAACCTTGGTATCAGAGGCCCGGTATGAGGCCTAAGGCCTGAACCAAAGTAGTGGTCAAGACTTTGCTAACATAAAGCAAAGTTAAGCTGTGAGCCAGAGGCAGGCCCTATTCACAGAAGCTGGCAAGGAAAGGGCTGATGCTGCAAAAAGATACATACCTAAAAAGTACTGAACACTAGATATCAGAACACTCCAATACTGGAACATTCCACAGATAACATGGAACAGGCCGACCCATCCCAATGACAGGGGCAAAAGGGTAAAATGATGGATAGAGTTGTTTTGATCGAACCAACATGTACAAGGTGAGAGGCGGCACCTTACTACGTAGAGGGGTTGTACCTTGCTACATAGAGGGGTTGCACCTCAATACGTCTGGAGTGATGTGTAACTTGTTTGTACCTGTGTATAAGAATGTATCCCTGGGGTGGTGTCTTTGTCCGGCCACGGGGGCAGTGGAAAGTCCCGCCACTGAGCCGGGTCCTTGCCAAGAGGCACTTTCTCGTAGTATGCCCGGTAGGCTAAGTAATCTACGGGGAACTGCCATTGTGTCCGAGATCGCAATAAACCTACTCGATGTGGCTTTGCATCTTACTAGACTCTGTGATTATTGGGGGTTCTCTTCGGGTCTGCTGGGTCAGCTATCTGCGCAGAGCTGGGGCAGCACACAGAGGGAACACACGCATGCAGCCGAGTGATATCAACAGGAGAAAGCAGAGCACCACACCGGTAGCATCAGACAACAATCACTTTCACCTAAGCTGCCTTCCACTTTCAAATTCTCAACCAGTTACTCCCTATTTGTCAAAATCAAATCTACAAAAGCCTCTCCCCTAGTTGCTTTCCACCTTCTGACATAAAAAAAATGTCTCCAATACATTTCAAGAACTTGTTGGCAGAGGCACCGATTCCATGGGTGCCCCAAGCTGGAGCACCCATGGAAAAAAAACAGTGGATGTTCAGAACCTACCAGCCACAGCTGTTTGGCGGCACGCCCAATCAACTAATCGGGAGCACTGCCAAACAGCTCTTCAGCAACGCTGCCAAATAGCTGATCGGTGGCTTGGGGAGGGGTTTGGGGGAGGGCAGTGAGCAGGTGGGGGTCTCGGTGAGGGAGTGGAGCAGAGGTGGGAAGAAGTGGAGTGAGGGTGGGACCTCGGGGGTGGAGCATGGGCAGGAAGAGGTGGAGCAAGTGCAGGGCCTTGGGGGAAGGGTGGAGTGGGGGCGGGGCCTTGGGGTGGAGTGGGGGTGGAGCACCCCCTCAGAAAACTAAAAGTTGGCACATAGGCTTGTTGGACAATCTGTGCCCTGCCGTATTATTTTCTCAACAGATGTCTGTCTGGGTACTTGAGGTCCCCCATCACCACCAAGTCCTTTTATTGGACCAACTTCTGTTGGTGAAAGAGAGATGCTTTCGAGCTACACAGAGCTCTTCTTCAGGTCCGGTGCTGAAGGGTAAGCTGTTCTAAGCCTTCTGTCATTAGAAATTAAAACTAAAGTCTTTTTAAACCATCAAAAGTCACCCTTAAACCACTACAGTCGCATAGTTGCATTGCTGCAGCATTGTAGTGCTTCAGTGTAGACACTACCTGTGCCAACAGGAGGGGTTCTCCCATTGGCGTAGGTAATCCACCTTCCCGAGAGTGGGTAGCTAGGCTGACAGAATAATTTTTCCGTTGACCTAGCGCTGTCTACACCAGGGGGATGTAAGTTTCCAGTGTAGACCAGCCCTTAGTCTGATAAGGTTGATTCCCCACCTTTCGCTCCTCCCAATCCTTATGGTTTACAAATGTCAATACAATCTAACCCTCAGTTGCCCACTTCATTTGTAAGTGGTTTCCTACAGCATGTTTGAACCCTTTATGCTTAACAATGTGCCCCAGCTTGTAGTTAGCTTAGACACTCTGGTTCATAGTTACCTACCTTCCCCAGACCTGAAGAAGAGCTCTGTGAAGCTTGAAAGCTTATCCTTCCTACCAACAGAAGTTGGTCCAAAAAAAGGTAGTACCTCACCTACTTTGTCTTTCTCATATCCTGTTGCCAACTGGCTACAACAATACTGCAAACACTAATTACTATTGTGCTTTTGAAAAGTTGAGGTGAACTGCATTTATTTTGTTCTAAACAAGTGGTATGTGAATTACCAGTTTTCAGTGAATTCGCTTATAAATTATAATATGTATATACTGTGCAGACCCAGACCAGTGGGGTACAGGAGTCTGGTAGAGAGAAAATATACTGGTCATTGGATGAGTAGTTTTCTGTTCCCTGAGTGACCAGAGCAGGGGCTGCACTAGAGTAATCAGGAACCTGCTAGAACCAATTAAGACAGGCAGGATAATTAAGACACCTGGAGCCAATTAAGAAACTGCTAGAATCAATTAGGACAGGGTAGCTAATCAGGGCACCTGAGTTTAAAAAGGACCTCACTTCAGTTTGTGGTGTGCATGCGAGGAGCTGGGAGCAAGGGGCACTAGGAGCTGAGAGTGAGAAGCCATATTGCTGGAAGACTGAGGAGTACAAGCATTATCAAACACCAGGAGAAAGGTCCTGTGGTGAGGATAAAGAAGGTGTTGGGAGGAGGCCATGGTGAAGTAGCCCAGGGAGTTGTAGCTGTCGCGCAGCTGTACCAAGAGGCACTCTAGACAGCTGCAGTCCACAGGGCCCTGGGCTGGAACCCGGAGTAGAGGGCGGGCCCGGGTTCCCCCCAAACCTCCCAATTCCTGATCAGACACAGGAGGAATTGATCTGGACTGTGGCTTCTACCAGAGGGGAAGGTCTCTGGGCTGTTTCCCGACCCACATGGTGAATCTGTGAGGCGAGCAAATTCGCTAATAAGCGCAGGACCCACCAAGGTAGAGGAGGAACTTTGTCACAATACACATAGACAATCTGGCTCTAAACATACACAACTTCCCAGTACACATGCAAAACAGGAGCAGGAAATTGGGCTGGGCAGGGGAACTATTTACTTCCTAAATACACACCCCTTGCTCATTAAAAGGTTCAAATTTTGGGTCCCAAGTACACCATTCTGAAGTTTCCAGGGCAGTACTGATTTCACAGGTCTTCAGAACAGCCAGACTTTCAGGATGTTTGGAGCACCCAATGTGACTTCAGGTTAGATTCAATGTCGTCGCGTAACAACATTGCAAGGGAAACATTTTGGCTCAGATCCTCCGAGATATTAGGCTCCTAACTTCCACTGAAATCAATCAAATTAGATGGTCAAATATCTTTTGAGAATTGGGCCCTTGTTCTTTAGAGAAAGGGCAGAACGAAAACGCCTCTATCAAGGAGAGAAGTAATGAGGGTTGCCACTTTTCCCTGCTTGACAAGACAAACTCATGTATAAGAACATGACAATTTAATGTAAGAATGTGGTGCGACAAAACATTGCTGTGTTTATTTTGCTTGATGGCTCAAATTGTTTATTTTCTGATCCTTTAGCACCCTGCAAATGAGGATGCCAGATCACAATTCAGAGCTGGTGCAGTCCCAGAAATGCAACCCTTCCTTGTTAGTAAAGCCTGTGGAACAATTGCTACACTATTCTGATTTTCTGTGGAATATGTGAGTTTCCATTTTCTAATGGAATCTTTTTCATTGAGAGAACAACGCTCATCTGTCATAGTTGTATATTTGTGGAAGGAGAAGAGGTTGCTGTTGTATTTACCTTGGAACACAACATATGCATATAAAGCAGTGGTTCTCAAAGTTTTGTACTGGTGACCTCTTTCACACAGCAAGCCTCTGAGTATGACCCCCCTTATAAATTAAAAACACTTTTTAATATCTTTAACACCATTGTAAATACTGGAGGCAAAGTGGGTTTTGGGGTGGGGGCTGACAGCTCGTGACCCCTGATGTAATAACTTCATGACCCCCTGAGGGGTCCCGACCCCCAGTTTGAGAACCCCTGATATAAGGAGTGTGGCGAACCTGTGCTGTTAATGCATTACAGTAGGCTATAGTTGTTGGCAAGGACTGTGCCTAATCAGAATGTTGTAAGGGATGCTCAAGCTTGCAAAACCTACTCTGGCTTGCATGGAAACTGGTGGGTTTCTTTACAGGGTGTAGTTAACTGGCTTACAATTATTGACTTGCTTTGGGTCTCATTAAGGAAAATTGTGGCTGTACTGTTTTCAGTCTGACTGAGATAATGTGAAATTCATGCCAGATTATTAAGTAGTGTGTTGTTTGTTATTTGGAAGCAACAAATAGTGGATTTGATTAGATGGTACCATTCAAATTATTTTTCGCTAGGAAAGGGAGACCTAGTTCCTATGAAGGTATACAATTAAAACCTCTGGACCGAGCCTGGCTATTTGCCAGGAAGACCTTTTCATGGTCCTATCAATATGTTTGTCCTTCATGAGCTGCAATAACTCCTCTCCTGGGGGAGATTTGGCTGTGTCATGTCAAATGTCTGATAAGGATTCCATAGAGACTATCAAACAGGAGAGCATTAACTCTCTGTGTACACAAGCCATCCTTCAGTGTTGTCTGGCACTGGCAGGGGGTCGTACACCATTTCCTGATTACAGAAACTGTTGATCGGCTGTGAAAATCAAAACTGAGTGCCAGAAAAATGTCGTGTGGTTTTTTGTTTTTTTTTTCTTCTTCTTTGCAGGTGTGGAGATCATCATGGACAACTCACCTATACCCTGCCAAATTGATGACGGATGTATTTTGTGAAGTTTGTGTTGTCCTTTTCTGAAGCATTTGGTATTGTTCAATGGACTGATCCAAGGTAGCAGAAGGGCTTTTAGGATAACCCTGTTGTTTGCAACAATGTGACAGAAGGCAGGACTCCAGAGCAGATGCTCCCATGTGGCATGTTCCCCACATTCTGCATTCTGAGCCCCTACGTCTGTCCTTTGGGCTGATGTGGGCTTGGTGTGGCACTTTTCAGAGCCTCATTGCTCTTGGATTGACTGCAGGAAAGACAAGGAAAACAAGGAGAAAATCCTAGTGGCTTGGCCCGCACTGCTTCCAGCAGCTTCCATTGGCCCAGAGCAGCGAACCGCGGCCACTGGGAGCCACGATCGGCCGAACCTGCGGACGTGGCAGGTACACAGACCGGCCCGGCCCGCCAGGGGCTTTCCCTGCACAAGCGGCGGAACAAGTTTGGGAACCACTGTCCTAGTGAATATCTCTCCACCCAAACAAACGGAGAACAAAGAAGTATAATTTTCAATGTACACATTGATTTTGTCAGCAATTTGGAACCATAAACTACTGTTTTGACATGTAGTAACTGAAGCTTTACAGATCACCTTTAACAGATATTTTTAATAAGTCAGCAGCTTTTCAAAGAGCATCACTTCAACTTGGTAGATCAGTGTTTCTGAAGCAGTGGGTCATGACCTCAAGGGGGGATAAAAAAGCAATCAGGGAGGAATAAGGCACTGAAAAATGTATTACAAACTAAAGCAAAGAAAATCTCACCCCCGTCCCCGCACACTCTTGAGTTACCTTCAATATTGAGTTCCCTTTAAGACTAAGTAATCTCTTTCAACCTTTCGAAACACACACAAATAAATGACACAAGCTTATCATTATTATCACTGACACCTTATTTGCTCTTACTTTTATAACAAACGTAGGGGGTTATGAACATTTTTGACTTTGTATAAGTGGTCAACAACCTCAAAAGGTTGAGAAACATTGGAGTATAGCAATGGCAGATAGGTATTGGGCACGTATGCATGGCCAAATGGCATGTAATTGCAGCCTCTCTCTCCTTGCTGAACCTGTCGGAAAGGTATTTTGAGTACGGGAGGTTAAATTGTGCCTTCAGATAGGCTAGCAATTCCCACTGACTTCAACAGGAATTGCATGTGTGTATCGAAGGACAGAGTTTGTTCCTAAGTGTACAGATTTAAAAACTGGGACCAACAGATCTTGAAAAGTGTGACTATTAGTCCTTGTTGACAGTTGGTATCATATGCCCATATAGTCCACCTCTGAGAATCTTCAAGGCACTTTTTTTCAGCTAGTAGTCTCTGAAAGGATGCCTTTCAACACTGAGACTGTGATCTCACATGACAAAATCAATACTATTATTCAGGAATAGCAACATGACAGAGTCCACCTGTCCCATGAAAGATTCAATTTACAGTGGTCACATAGCACAATGCACCTGTCACATGAAGCATTCTGGGTACAATAGCAACATGACACAATCCACCTGGTTCAGGAAACATTCCAGTTCAGAGTGGTGATGCGAATATTCCACCTGTCACACAAAACACTTTGGGTGCAATAGCAACATGACACAATCCACCCATCACACAAAGCATTCCATTTACAATGGCCACATGCTTTTCTGTTTTCCAGTATGTACTATCTGACCATAGTACCTTGGATTGTCTTGTACCCATTTGAACTGTTAGACTGTAAGTTCTTTGGGGCAAGGATTTGGCACATTATCTCTGTCTTATCTATCTATGTATCTGGCCCCCATCATGTAGAATTTGAACAAATATGTACACTCCTACCTTGTAAAGATCATGTCTGCTTACAGTGCTATATAACAGTAACAGGCAGAATCTACTACATAGGTTACCTGCTGCAATAGCAAACACTTTACTTAAAAAGAATGCCCTTTACTATGTTTATAAAAGCATCACCTACTTACATGTTTATTGCATACACATTTTGTAATAATCTCTACAAATACACCATATCAAATACCTCCCTGTGTACTTATCTGGATGACTTCCTGTATTTATATACAGTTTTTCATAGTGTCTATATTTAGATAGATGTGGCCTAGGAACTCCAAGGTTCTAATTCTGACTTTGCCACTGACTCAATGTGTGACCTCAGGCAAGTTACTTCACCTCTCTGTGTCTCTGTTTCCCCATTTGTAAAGTAGCTCCTAGGCACTTGTAAAGATTAATTATCTAATATTCAGCATGAGGTGTAAAGGAAGGGTGTAATTCTTTCACCCTAATTTGCTGTATTACTAAAACCTGTGGCACACGAGAGTGTAAAACAGGAAATCATCACAGAACCTGTTGCACTGGGAAATCTAAACCTCATAATTTCACTATATGCTGATGACAGACTCCTATATGTTAAATGCTCTCTTTTAGATACTACACAGACTCCTTAAAATCAGTTATTCCAGTCAGTGGTGACTCTTCTGTGTAAATGCCACTGAGATGGATGTCAGGTAAGTATAAATGTTTGGGTATTTGGTTTGCTCAGAGAAATTTAGAGTTGACAAGCAAGAGCTTCAAAAGGAGGAGCCAAATTTAGGTTTCTAAGTCCATATTTAGGCTCCTGAATAAGTGGCCTGCTTTTGATACACTGAGCAGCCAGCAGCTCCCTTTAGAAAGGGGAAAGAGTATACTTTTCTATCAGCTAATAAACCCTTCCTCACTCTATCACACTCTCTCTACATTAATAGAAACATGAATAAGAACTGCTGTCAGTATTTGGTGTCAAGTGCTCAAGCACTAGTCATTATTAAGAATATAATACAATTTTCTCAAATTTTCCAGGGAAATTTTTTTTAGACAGTGGAAAGATCTTAGGATTCAAACTTTGTCAATGTAATGCCATTGGAGAACAATTCAATATCCCCAAAACTCACTTCTTTAAGTTCTTACTGTTAGGACATTTCCTAAAAGAAGAAACTAAACTGAGAATGTCTGATGCGCCAAATTTTCAACCCTTTGGAGTAGATACTCTCCAGAGTAACCATCACCCAGCAGTAATTCATTTCTGATAGGGAAACATTAAGGGTTAGGATGAAAAAATATTGAGTGAGAGAGGGATTTAAGGAGAGTATATGCTTATGACAAGCGGTCAGATACGTGTGAACAAATCCAGAGAGCTTCCATGAATAAAGGATAAGTGTATTAACAGAACATATGACACAAGCAATAAAGACCACAATGAGAAATGTAATAAGCATCAAACTGAGACCAGAAGGGAGGATATGCTGTTGTTATTAGTATCTGTTCAGCAGGATAGATGGTCATGACTTTTTCAGACAAATCGAGAAGACCGGAACTGAAGTGTACAGGTTGTAAGCAGCCCCTATGAGGTACTCAGAACTCTCACTGCTATAAAAGTCAATTGGAATTGAAGGCATTGTACACCTTGCAATAAGTACTCAAAACCACACTAGCCCAGACCCTAAAGCCTTGTGTACACAGGCTTTTCACTTAAATCTGCCATTGTTGTAGTACCAGTGTAGATCCATCGATGGTAGCCACAGTGTAAGCCCTAGTGCTGACCACTAGCTCAGCATTCATACGGCAAACAGGGGTTAGACAATACGGTGGTGAAAAGGCAGGTGATCAACCTACAGTAGCTTCCACCAGTGGAATTGCATAAGTGGTAATGCAACAATGGAAGATTTTTAAGAAATATGCTAGTGAGGTCACAGCTTCGATTAGCCAAAATGAATCAAAGGATGACAAATAAAGGATTGAGTCGGGAGAAAACTAGACTACTCCAGAGTTACAAAAGTAAGAGATCTTGTGTTCACATCTTGTTGCTTCCTTTTTTTTTTTTTTTTTAAGTAAGTTAAAATATAATGTTAGTTTGAGGAAGTCAGTCAGAGGGTAGAGGTGGTGGAATTGAGATTAACATTGGAAAGCTAGTCAAGAGAAGTGAGTCTTAAAGAGGGATTTGGAGGAGGGGAGTGAGGTTTCATTGAGAACGGTTAAATCTTTTTATAGCTGGTGCTTAATATTCCCAACATTCACAATCCACAAGTCTGTCTCTTCCTTCTCGGTAGGTCAGGCTAAACACCCAGGGAAGTTCTTGAGGAGCTATTCAGTGATATACTGGAGTAAAGGATTGCAGCCATCTGAAGGGGGTGGATTAATGTGCTCTGGAGGGGAAAAAATGAAAATGAACAGAATTAGTCCAGTCTTTTGATAAAATATGTAGCATGTGCCCAGACATGGGCTAACTGTAGGTCAGCATCTTTGTAATCCTCTGAACTTTGAACATTCAGACTGTGTTATAGAACTAGGGTCCAGAATTGGACCCTTAATGTGCACTCCCTGTTTGGGGCCAGATCATAACTGTGGAATGCCCCTAAACTGTAGCTTCATGCTATCTAGCATTGCCTGAATATCTAGTTGTAGTTTTTTGTAGAGATCTATTTTAAAGTTAATAAACAATTTATACCAACAATAATTATTTAATATTGGTAAAGTGAATATTAAGATGAAAAGTGCATTATAAATGTAGTCACCATTGAGAATTTGAGAGATTTACAGCCAAAAGCACCAATTGAAGGTCCAGTACCATGTCATGAGTTGGAATTCAAGATACAACAGGGACTGGGTCCATTAAATCGAAATAAGATTAGATACAGATGGACTTTTCTGCCGATTCTTCTATTAAAACGTTGAATATGTTCTAATATGCTATGACAGTCCAGGATGAATCCAGACCAGTGAGGGGCTATCACCATCTCCCCTGCAACCTGCGGTGCCTCACAATGCTTTACTGCTGTAGATCCCACCTGGATAGCTCATAAACAGCCTGCCAGCAGGCAGGTAACACCCTGAATGTCTGTCTATAGCTGCAGCCTGTCAACACGTGTCAGTTACACTCTGGTTTCCACCAGTCTTGGTTACCCACCTGCAGGATAACCCCAACACACACCCAGTCCTGGATTTTCCCCAAAAAACATATGTTCTGTACTGTCCAGACCTGTGATGGACAGATGATATATATTCTGTCTCTTGCCCCCCTACAGGGATCAAGATACAACTTGCTCCTTTTAAATGAACTTACCCACACAGTTCACAACACTGGGATTGTTTTGATTAAAGAATAAAATAAGTGTATTTAACAAAACAAGAAAAGCTTTTAAGTGAGTACAAGTAATGAGGCTTTGTTATCAGAAATGGTTAAAAGAAAAATAAAGATAAAATACTTCCTATTACTGAACTTAACAAACTAGACTTGGGTCAGGGTGGAATTCTTACCACAAGTTTTTCAGTAGCATTCATGACCAAATTTTAGGTCTGGATCTACTCCCAAGGTCCAGTTTCAGAGTAACAGCCGTGTTAGTCTGTATCCGCAAAAAGAAGAACAGGAGTACTTGTGGCACCTTAGAGACTAACAAATTTATTAGAGCATAAGCTTTCGTGGACTACAGCCCACTTCTTCGGATGCATATAGAATGGAACATATAATGAGGAGATATATATACACACATACAGAGAGCATAAACAGGTGGGAGTTGTCTTACCAACTCTGAGAGGCCAATTAATTAAGAGAAAAAAAA
>NC_048304.1:23489546-23539063 GCF_013100865.1 Trachemys scripta elegans
TTTTTTTCTCTTAATTAATTGGCCTCTCAGAGTTGGTAAGACAACTCCCACCTGTTTATGCTCTCTGTATGTGTGTATATATATCTCCTCATTATATGTTCCATTCTATATGCATCCGAAGAAGTGGGCTGTAGTCCACGAAAGCTTATGCTCTAATAAATTTGTTAGTCTCTAAGGTGCCACAAGTACTCCTGTTCTTCTTTTTCCCAAGGTCCAACGGCTGTTTCTTTTGTCGTCTTAGTTGCAAAAAGAGAAATGGAAAGGGAGAGATAACTCGGGGTGTTTTTGCCCCTCACTTTTATAGTTCAGTCACCCTTTGAATTGCATTTTCCTGAGAGTGACCCCCTAGATAGAATTCTTTTCAGCTGAGAACAAGGAGATATGGAGTCTGGTGGGAGAAGAAATGTTATGCTGTTGCTGTTCACCTCTGTTTGCTAAGCTGCAGATCTGTTTGTCTCTTGCCTTACCCCCCCTCAGTGCCAAAGAATGGCCACTTGATAGGTGACTGCCCATAAGCTTCGATGACACCTGACTAGACAAACTTGTCCTTTGTCTTTGAGAAACAGGTTTACCTACTTCCCAGACTTGTCTGGTAAACACACTTCAGTTGCGATTTCATCTTATGTTCATAATTTTACATATAATGTTGTTACATACATTTTGCCATATTATTGACCAGCAAGTTATCGGTTTTCAAATGATACTTTACAAGGCGTATTTTGTACAAAGATTGGTGTGCGGGGTATGAATACAGGGGTACATTTCATCACACATGCGTTCATCCAAGAAAAAAAATAGCACATTGTCTGGTTTACATAAATAGGATTGTATTGATACATTTACTCTTATTTGCACTGATACAGTGGAAAAAGGAGGGGCCACGTTGAACCTATATAGAGAACTACATACAAATTATGAGAGATGGGATGTAATGAAAAGCAAGGGATCAAATTAATTAACACTGGTGTGGATTTATCTATTTAATCCATCATATCTGTCCTTATCCATCTTTTCTATCCCACTTATCTGCCTGGTCACTCATCTATCCATGGTAGGGTGACCAGACACCCAGTGTAAAAAAATCAGGATTGGGGTGGTGGGTAATAGGAACCTATATAAGAAAAAGACCCAAAAATCAAGACTGTCCCTATAAAATCAGGATATCTGGTCATCCTAACATGGTATTTCTAATTAGCCCTTAACCATAATGATGAAAAGTGTGGCTACATGGGTAAATTCACCAGCGTGCTGGTACCCCCCCAAAAGTTATGCAGTGCAACTCCCCCCGGGCGGACACATTTTGGGGTACATCCACGTGGGCAGGGATACCACTATAGCTATGGTGGTGTGACTACACCCCTGTAGCCAAGCCCTCAATTTCCCCCAGGCCCTTGCAAAAGCTGCACTTTCTGCTCTTCCAGGAGGGCCAAATCCACTGCTGGCCCAGAAGGGACGAGGAACCCTGTGCCGTGCGGGGCTGCCCACAGCGGGCTGAGCCGTGCGGGCCACTGGGCCGGGACCATGCCCCTCGGGCGGGCTGCTCCAGGCCACCGTCGGAATGCACGTGCCTCACGCCGAGGGCCCAGGCCCCAGGATGTGCACGTGACACAGCAACGGGGCGAGGGCGGGGCTGACTCGGACGATCCACACCAGGGCCTGGAATCCAAGATGGCCACCCAGGTGACGCCAAGGCGAGCGTGCTTGTACATGTGACGCGGGACCAGCTGGAGACTGCCCCACGGCCTATCCCGTGCGTGCTGACGTCGCAGCGCCGGATGGTCTCGTGACCGGAAGCTGGCGAGGGAGAGGCGGAAGTGAAAGCGGGGAGGCTGTTTGGCCCCATTAAAGCGGAGCCGAAGGGAGCAGAGGAGGTAGCGAGGCTTGGAGCAGGTGTCGTGGGGATACTGAGCGCGGTGAGTGGCCGAGCTGGCGGGGTCGGCGCCGTGGGCCTCTCTTCTTTCCGGGGAGGGAGGTGGGCCTAGGGCCGTGGCCTACTCTCTGCTTCCTCTCTCCCCTTGGGGCTTTGTGCGGGGGATGGAGGTGGGGGGGTTCTCCTCTTGGGAGCGGCCCGGGGGGGGGGCTCCCGGCGGGGTGGGTGTGGCTGGGCAGAGGTAGCGGGCTGTCGCCGGGGTTTGTGTTGCGGGTAGTGTTTCGCTCGGGGCCGGGAACGTAGGCCCGGCGCTGCGAGCGAAGGAGGTAGCGGAGCTCGCTCTCCCGAATCGGAGTGCGGGGGGGTGGGGGGCAGCTGCTTCTCCTCCCTTCCCCCCCCCCCCCCCCACACACACGCACGCACACGTCTTCTGAGGCTAGGGGGAAGGCAGGCGGCTCCACCCTACCCTCTCTGAGGAGCGGGAGGCAGTAGGTCCCGATATCTAGGACTAAAGCAAGAGGAGGGGCTCCGGGAGGAGGCGGCAGCGGGGCTCCTCCCTTGTTGGAGTGGGAGGGGGAGCGGGCCTGTGAGGGGGCCTTCTCTTCCCAGCTGCAGGCACTAAGGGGGGAGTTGATGGACCCAGAAGCTTGTTCCTTTGTGTGTCGTGCTGTGCTAGAGAAAGGGACTCTTCCCTAATAGTGGGATTTGCATGATTGAGAGCTCATTGTCAGCCCCACAACGCCTAGCTCAGAGGTAGTGTATAAGGACTGAGACAGGCTTAGGGATTTCTTTTTCTCTCAGCCCTCCTGTGTAACAATGAAGCTTTCTTAATGCTTCAGAATCATTAATAAGAGAACTGATTGTTTTGAATGTAAACCACCTGTGATCAATGTGGATGCTGTAGCTAAATTTAGTTATTTTTTGGGGGAAGAGGCTATCCCTTCAGCCTTTCTAGCTGTCTGTATTGTTCAGGTGCATTGTGGTCTACATGAAAATCAGTAAGAGCTGAAGTAGGATTGAGGATGACATTTATGATGGGAATGAGGTGTGTTTTTTTTGTTTTTTGTTCTTTTTGTTTTTTTTTTTTTGTGGTCACCCATAGCTACCATATTTTGTGCTCAGATTCCTGCAAAGACTCTGGATAAAGGAGGGGGGCAGCTAGAGGCTAGGAATATCCCTAAGTGTTCTTCAGAAAGAAATACTATAATCATTTGCTTGAAATCTTACTCCGTGTAATCAGTGGACATAATTATCTTACTAGCAGACTGCCCTTAATAAATTAATAACAGGACAACGCAGGCAGCTGAAAAGACTGGCAGTTATTGTGCAAGTAACTTCTTTGCATGCGTAAGTACTGAGTCAATGATGGAAAGAATTAAACTAGATGCTAGAGTGCTGTAGGCTGTGATAGTATCTTATGGGGTAAATTAAGCATGATAGCAATATTTAACTTTTTTAAATGTATAGAAGCTAAGTTAATGAGGGACTTAAGTACTTGATATTCATATTTAACTACTAGTATAGATAATGTATTGGTTTAGCTGTATCTTAAAACAAGTTCTGATCATACTTACTTTTGTTACAAGCTTTTTAGCTCCAGGCTAGTTAGTTGGGGGGGGGGGGGGGGTGTATGTATGTATTCTAAAAGTCTTTAAGTCTTAAAGAGTCTTGGTAAGACATAAACATGCTGGCCTTTGTTAACTTTTTTCCCTTGCATAATTTTTCAAAAACTCTTCCTGGTGGAACTAAGCTGCTATAACATATAAGGGACTGTGTGCAAACACATAAACTGAAAACACAGCGTGGCACAAACTTCTCCCAAACACGAAGGACATTTACTTTTGTACAAGAATTATAAGGGCTAAAGACTTAAAGACTAAAATAGTTTTTGTCACTAGCAATGCTACTGCAATAACATGTTTAGTAGTGACCTGTTACCAGACACCACCCACCTCTTCTGTACTATGAAATTGCAAGTCAACATCTTGCACCTGATAAAGAAACATAGATGGGATAATAAAAATATGTACATAATCCAGCCCACTCTACTAGAGTATCTGAATTCATTTGTCAGGTTATGGCTTTAAATAACTAACTTAGAACTCTTGTTTACAGCCAAGACAGCTAGTATTTGATAAATGCTTTACATCTCAGCTTGGCCTCTGCACTTAATAAGCATGGCTGTCTGGAGTGTACTAAGTCTTGTTTATAATAATCTGTTGCCCTCATAGTCAGAAAGAACGCATATTCTGTCTCTTCCTTGTGACTTCAGCAGCTGACAAAACACATGACTTGTTATCCACAAACTAATACTTTGTCTAGATTTGATGGATCAAGTTCAGAATATGAAGTATCTTGTTTTCCAAGTGTAAGAAAGTAAAATGCTTAGGCACTTAAAATGTAATCCCAAACTACATGTGCTGTTATATTCTAATGCGATTCCAGACTTCTATTGCAGAAAGGTACAAGATTGGGTTAAGCTATAAAGCCATACAACAGTCTTTGACTTTGTCAACAAGTAATCTACTGCAACTGCAGAATCTAATATATGAAGATCTTCAGAAATTGTAATCAATTAGTAAGGTCAAGAAACACTTCTCAGACTCTTAAAGTACAGTATAACAAATTGTTCTTTCTAGAGTACTACTCTACAAAGATGTTTAAGGCAGAACACTAGATATTGTGAAGCATGGCTTAAAACACTCAAACTCTAATGTAATTAGTCACACTGGAACAGCTCTGAAATAAAAATCTAACTAGCTTCTCCATAGCTGTCTGTGTGGTGTGTAGTTTTCTTTTTTTGTTGGTGTTGTTAAGTCAAAGTGGCTTCTAGCCTAATGCCTATTTGCTTTTGGACCATACTCAATGTCCAAGGACAAGATTGCCTTTGGATTCTGAACTTCAGTAGCAGGTTCTATTAAGAGTTTCATGCTGTAAGATTACATGTGGGCAGTTTGTGACTTACCTGTCAGGAACAAATTTATGGGCAAAACTTGTCTTTGGGGAGAGCCCATTGTTGTGTGAAATTTTATAGATAGCTTTCAATTTCTAACTTGTATTAGATTCTATCTCTCTCCTAGGGAAGAAGAGAATGGCTCTTCCTAGAAAATTAACAGTTGCCGCAGAATATTTGCAAGTGTTTGTAATGTCACGCTGTGAAACTTTAGTGTCTTACCTTTGGACTGGTATAAAATGCCATTAAGTAGAGTGTACACAACTGCCTACTTCATTGCTGTTGGAGGCAGTTGTGACAGACCCAAATTATTTTGATGTAGGTGGTCTACAAAGCCTGGTCTAAAACTAAAGATTAAGGAATAGGGCAAAGGATGCCACCATACTACTAAGGTGCATGAAGAAACTACTGATTCTCTAGAATGATGGTGGATTGCTGTGTAGCAGGATGCCAAAAAACTTTGGGCTTTCTGACTATAGGCTACTCTACACAAAATGTGCACCAGTTTAGTTATTCCATTTTGGAATCCATTTTGTTTAAAATGGTGCTGTTTTTGTAGACAAACCTAGAGAAAACAGGACTAGTCTACACTTAATTTTGAAGTCAACATAGCTATGCTTTTTTTCTCTTAATTAATTGGCCTCTCAGAGTTGGTAAGACAACTCCCACCTGTTTATGCTCTCTGTATGTGTGTGTATATATATCTCCTCATTATATGTTCCATTCTATATGCATCCGAAGAAGTGGGCTGTAGTCCACGAAAGCTTATGCTCTAATAAATGTTAGTCTCTAAGGTGCCACAAGTACTCCTGTTCTTCTTTTTGCGGATACAGACTAACACGGCTGTTACTCTGAAAATAGCTATGCTGGTCATGATTGGGTTGGGGGTGAATATACCTCTGGCTGATAGAGCTATGCTGAGGTAACCTCCAGGGGAGACCCAGATAAGAATGCCTCCACTGGCCTAACTACTTTTGCTCAAGGATGGTGGTTTTACACCAACTGGGAAAAACCCCCTTCAGTCAGCATAGATAAACGGTGTCTATATCATGGCAGTGTCGCTATGCTGGCGTAGACTCTGTGGTGCAGACATATCTTTATACTATAGACTTACAATATAGCCTTTCTAGCTAAGGCTGTCTACTTCAGGCTTTTCTGCGAAAACTTGGTGTCTTATCACTGGGTCACATTACCAGTGGTAGAATTGTCTTTCCTAGTGTCAAAAAAATCTCAGGGCTGTGACTTGCAGAAAGTAACACTCTTCCCACCTCTCCCTAAAAAGCTTGCTTTCATTATGCAGCCAGAGTAGGAAACGTCAAGTGCCGCTTAAGTTCAGTATTCTGTACTGAGGAAAACATGGTGCAGACAAACGCTGGAGCAGTTGCAGTTTAGGTAAAAGACTCTGAATTGGCATGACAACATAGCAAGCATTTCAGTGGTAATATTAGTCTTCAAATGCTGACTTTACAGTTAAAAACTGTGCCCTAATCTAGCTGTCTGAAGGCAAAGTTTCACATATGAAGAATATGCTACTTCTGTTCAAACACAACATTGTATTGGTAATCACTGTCAACTATTAATATCAGCTTGCTTTTCATCTACGTGGTCTTCTAAAACAATGATCTCTTAGCAACCGCCTCTATCAAGGCTAAACTTAATTTTTCCCTCTTTAGAGAATAGAGCTCACAAATTTTAAATTAGCCTGGTCAAATTGAAGACCATGTCCCTGTCTGGTCCTGTTTGCTGTGTAGTTAAAAGACATAGTTGATAAAATTACTGTCCTGCAGCTAAATACTGGAATAGGGCATCTTTAAACAGTTGGAAGCATGACTTATTAGAAGCACAGAGGATCAAGTAAATTTCTAAACTTTGTCTTGGCTAGGTTTTCTTAGCCAATGTACAAGCACAGTAACCCAATGTTTCTTAGAAAATACAGACAGCATGGTTTTTGTCACATGTTGGATTTTCTTCCCTGATGTTCCCTAATTCATATGTCCTTGCTGATCTTGTGCTCCTTTCTTGAGCAAGCAGCTCTTAAGGTTCAGTTTGCTGTTACATTTTCTGCTCAGTACAGATCTGCCTCAGTGATGTCATTGTTGCTGTTTTAGCCCAGTGTTCCTGTGAGACTGCTCCATTGCTTCTACAGCCAGGAATGAGAAATTCCATGCATGAGGCAAGTTGTTTCTCAAACAGTGCTTTTGCTAATGCATACTTGCAGTGATGGTGAGGAAAGCAAGACTTGTCAAGGCCACAGATAGGTCAGTTTATAGCTAATCTCATGACCTTGGGTTTTGTCCCTGGGGAACCTTTTCTTAGGCAGCATTAGCTATTCTCTTAGTATAATAAACTTCATATGCTCAGCTTTCAGTGAGACAAGGTTAAAGTAAATATTGTACAAAACTACAACATAAATCCCTCCTACAAACTATTTGGGGATGAGTCTGTTTTTTGCCTGTACGCTTACAACAAAAGCTGTTTTTTACATCAATTACCTCTTTATGGCATCAGTTTGCCCCAAAGACAATGGTGTAAGCATCAAAGCAGTGGAGTTGCTGTCACACTGCAGCATTGTTAGTAGCTTAAAAAGTCCAATTTTTTAAGTAACAGACCTCACCACTGCTAATGGAGGCACAGGGCCAGAAGATGAAACTGGCATGCTACTAGCACTTCACTTTGCTCGTGCATGCCCACACATACTACCAATCTTCGGTCTCTTGGACTCCCTGATGCAATGTAGCCCTCCATGTAGCCTGTTAGTGGCGTCTGCTCATTATGGTATTGCTGTTTGACAGTTTTCAATTTCTTTTTGCAAATGTTTTTCAACCAGAGCTTAGTCAGCTCAATGGCCTTAGAGCAGTGGTTTCCAAACTGGGGTTTGCGAAATGTTACAGGGTTTTTTTGGGGGGGATTCCCTAATGGCGGACAGAGCTGTCCCTAGGGACCCCAGGCAGCATGGGGTCAACAGCCCGGAGCCCCTAGACTTCCAAGAGCTAAGCAGATTAAAGCAAGCATATCTAGCACACTGGGGAGACTTCACCTCCCTTTCCATTTCTTATAAGGAGTCTTGAAGGTTGATGATTTTTTGCTGGTTTTTAAAATTAAATAGGCAGCTAGTGTTTTTAAAATTATTATAAAGAACAAGTTTAAGCTTTGTTGTAACGTGTGTTGTTTGCCTGGACTGCTCAAGACCTGAATGCTTGTGTAGGAGGAACTCTTTGAGTTGACTTCTTCTTCTTAAATACCTTCATGTTGTTTCACATCCCATACTCCTTGATGAAACATATAAGACAAGGCTCCTAACAGGCTTATTCAAAGTGATACAAGCTACGAAAGTGAGATCTTGGAAGAGTGTTGCTGTTTTCCTAATGCAATAAAAATACTGTAATGATTATACATAGTGTGTAATCATGTCACAAAAACAAATGTTATATTTCCAAGATTTGCCTTTTATAATTTATACTTGGGTAAAGGAGAAAAGCCCTGGAAATATTCATTTTTAAGAGGGGGTTCACAAGACTTGACATTTTTTTGTGAAAGGGGTTCACAGGTTGTTAAAGTTTGGGAACCACTGCCTTAGAGTATCCACAAGTCTCCATGCAGAAGATCCTTTGTGACTAATTCAGCATTTTATGTAGCTACACTTCTAGCTTTCTCTAGGATTTGGATTGTACACCCCATACTTAAATTGGGTATTAGTAGTAATAGCTGAAATATTCCTCTTCTGATCTGAGATAGGCATACATGTTGGCTTTTTGTGGGGGGTGGGTTTTTTCCCCCACTAACCTGACAAATGGTGGCCATGTTTTCCTAGGAAAACATTACAAATTCCCAGTAGTACCAGATTTGAGTGAATAAACTTAAGAGGGGGCTGATTTGAGCCTGTAAATATAAGCAGTAAGAAACTAAACTGACCAACAATGAGGTTTAATTTGGCTAATTAAAATAGCATTCCTGGTATTCTGTAACAGACGCTTCATTAAACACTTTCTGCTGTATAACACAGACTATCTTATAAAATGTACTGCTTTAAAATTGTACTTGTGTACTAGGTTTTAGACAGGTTGGTTTATTTGGCTTTGGAGTGGACCAGATGACACTATTTCTGTTATCTGTATCTATTGTACAAGTTCTTAGATACAGTTAAATAGGATAGGATATCTTTGTACTGTTTAAGAGTGACTTTTAAAGAGAAAATCAAATATGAAGAGGAAATGGGTAGCTGCTAGTTCTCATCTAAGAACAAGATGTCTTCTGTTATGGTTGGGTCTCAATCACTGTTTCATTTAGCTAAATAGAATGCTTGATTTAGGCTTTTTTGCCACAAGTTGTCTTGTGTTGGAGCACACTACTATTGCACCTGAGCTAGTAGGGTGAGACTAGTAAAGCTGCATAGAATTGAACTGATGTACCAAGTAAATGACTCTGCAGCTAAAGATGTCTCATCAGTAAGAAGTTACAATTGTCCTTGTTTTGAGCTGTTAATCTTGTGTCACAGGACCATTTCACATTAAGTTGTCTTGGCTTGCTCCAAACCTAAAAGCTTTCAGGAAAAATAAGGACAGATAACCTTAACTGTCAACATAGCAACTGGTCCTGAAACAATGTTCTGCTCCATGAACTCTTCTGGTGCAGCTGCAGGTTGTCTTGTATAGCTGGCCTCCAGAGCCCTTGAAGGATGCAAGTTTACTCTTCTGGAATAAATAGTCTCCTAGTGTTCCTCTGTGGCTTCATACTGCAGTAACTCCCCTGGTTCAAGTGACCCAGAGCAGGACTTCCCTAGAACATGCACATAATGCAGCAAGGGCAGACAATTTAATATCAGGATGTGGTACCTCTGATTCTACCAGTCTGTGGAGTAAGACACCCAAGTAAAGGGAAAAAGAACCACTACTTGTTTCCCAGACAAACTTCTTCCTCCTGTAATTAAGGGGTTAGAGAGAGGGGAGAAGAACTGTGAGTAACTTAAAGGTGATGAGGAGTCAGTGCCCTCACTTCTGTGTAGGTGTACTATGTTCATCACTGGATCTGAGCACCTTATTTGCTTTGGAAACAATGTTAAGATCTTCTTGATGTCTAGTTTCTACCATTAGAAACCTCAGTGTCTCATAATACTATTTTTAAGGCTTTCTTGGAAAACTCAGATGTATTTGTAGCTCTCTCTCTCTCTCAGCCCTCGAAGACTCATTGGATATGCCTTTGCTAACAATAGCTTGCTTAGCTAAAGGGCCTAAGTCAAACTGAAAGAAAATCACTTCTCCTTCTCCTTTCTCTTCACTTGCGCATACCCCGCCCCAAGCCCTCAGTCAGGTTTCACTACTTTAGTTCTCCAGCAATCCATAGTTGGATTTTAGCCTTTAAGATGGGGTAGACAACCCATGCATGTCATTTGGTAGTCTTAAAACTGTGCCGGCTTGCCTATCTAGGGCCTCCTTTGTAGCATAGAGTTTAAATAGAAATTTCTTCTGTCATAGTCTTAAGGTACTATGCAGTGTTAGAAACCCAGGAAATCTAGAGTCTAAACTTGAAAGAAATCCAATTCCTTTGCAATAGATAAACACATGTTAAACATCTAAGCAACTTTAATTCTGTCTCTGGAGTCCGCCTTCAACTCCATAAAACTTTCCCACTGTTACTACCAGTTAATCTCTTCTAGTGGGGAAACTAGTATTGATATGGCTAAAAATGGCAGGCGGTGTTGAGCACTCTATTGGCTAACCCTACCTAAACAGACATGAGGGTTAAAACCTGGTGCATTCCTGCAGCCTTGTCTAATCTAGAAAGGGATAGGGGATATCCTATTTTCCATGGTAGTAATACCTACTGGTATAGGCAAGACCCTAGTGATGCTCTGAGGACAATTCTTATCCAGCCTTAAGGCTGGATAAGGGCTCAATCTCAGTCATTTTAGTGTTTGGTCCTGATTCAGCCTTCCTTAAGGCTTGTCCATCTGAGCAAGTGATGCTAGAATAAGCTAAGGTGTGAATTTAAACTGATGTAGCTTTACCTGCATAATTCTCAGGTAAGCACTTATTCCTGTATGAGTGACTTTGTCTCTGGGGAATGGGCTTAAGCTGAACCAAAAAAAGGCCACTCTTATACTGGAATAAGTGCCCACGTGGGAGTTATGCTGGTAAATTTTCCTGCATAGAGAACACCATTAACAGTAAACTTGGCTCATTGCTTGGTCTCCCAAGATCCAGAAATGCATTCAAGAAACGCTTTTCTTTCACATCTTGTAAGACTTGTGGGAAGTTGTCACCTTAGGTACTAGGGTGAGGGGTTTTGTAGAATACCTGTTGAAGCAAAAAGCAGGTATTGGATGCATGGTGAATGGAAGATTTCACTGGTACCTGATCTCTTTAAGCCGGTGGTTCTCCAACTTGTACTGGTGACCCGTTTCAAATAGCAAGCCTCCGAGTGACACACCCTTATAAATTAAAGACACAAATATATTTAACACCATTATAAAATGCTGTAGGCAAAGTGGGGTTTGGGATGGAGGCTGACAGCTCGCAAACCCCCATGTAATAACCTCATGACCCCCTGAGGGGTCTCAACCCCCAGTTTGAGAACCCCTGCTTTAACATTCTGTGGGGGGAGGAGGAGAAAATGCCACCTGCTGGTGGCACAGCAGAGTACTGGGCAAGAACACTGTTGGTGAGGATGACACCAACATTTAAACTGCTAGGAAGTTTTAGGGTTTTTTATTTTGGGGAACAAGGATACGGATGGACATTTATTCATTTTAAATAAATTAGCTCCCCACTAGTTCAAGGTTCTGGAGAGTGGGGAAGATAACTTTCTCCCAGAAAGTGTTTAGGACTTCTTACTAGAGTTTTTCCAGGAGAAGGAGCTAGCAAGGACTAGGAATAACATTGGGGGAGAAGGGGTGGAAACCCAGGACCTTTTCTTTCTAAGCAGCTAGGGGCTAGGCTTCTCATTGGGTGTTCCTCATAGGGTGGGGATGGGGTATGGCAACCCTTATCTAATATTGGAGTAGTATGTGTAGCCTTGCTAAAATTGCTCATTCTATGAATCCATTCTAAAATTGCAAGGACTTCCCCTCTCCCTGGTGGGAGAAGAATCTTACAAGGGTATGTCTATGCTGCAATTAAACCCACAGCACTGAGGCTTGGAGCCCAGATCAGCTGGCTTGGGCTAAGGTTGCAAGGCTAAAAATTGCAGTGTGAACATTTGGGCTCAGGCTGGAGCCAGGCTTGAGGCCCTTCCCCTTGTGGGGTCTTAAGGTCTGGGCTCCAGACCAAGTCCAAACCTCTACACTGCAATGTTTAGCCCTGGAAGTTTGAGTCAGCTGACTTGGGCAATGGGTCTCTTACTGGAGTGTAGAAGTACTCCTCTTTTTGCCTCTGCCGTATTCCGTCTCAGACTGACTGAGACCTTTGAAATCTTGCTTGAAAACACCCTGTAAAAGTTGTGTTGATCTGGTAGACATCCCTTGCTAATGCTGAAGAAAATCTTGAATGGTGTTTTTTCTTCAAACGGAGTGATTTTATTGGTATTAAAAACAAACCTAAGGACAGCAGTTGTGAATTTTTTGGTTCTCAGGCAAGGATGACTTTTACTGCACTTGCTTCCACAGTGAGGGAGTTTTCAGGTGATTAAACATGCTGAGCCCACACATGATGCTGTAATCTCAGGCTGTGCAACAGAGTGAGCCAAGTACTATTCCTATGGACACCAAAGGGAGGGAGCAATGGCAGTAGGGGAAAACACAAGGCCAGGAGGAAATAAAAATGTAGTTGGCAATCTGATTCAACCTGTACAGAAACAAATCTCCTGACAAAGGGACACCAACCTACATTATCCTGTAAACCAGCAAATTTGCCTGTTTTAAAAAAGACTGCTGAGTTAAAAATCTAATGTCTCACTATTTAGTTTTTGGGTTGGACAAATCTATCTAGACAATTTCACTTCCAGGTTCAATGTTGCAATGTTTACCGTATCTCCAGTTGATTATCCCCCCCCCTCGTCTTTCTGGATTGCAAACACTTATTGGACTTGAACCTTTAGGCTCAATTTTAGATTTGATGTCCCTCAAACTGCCAAATGCTTAATTCAACTTTTGACTTTTACACTTGTCCATAATCCATAAGGTTACGATTTTGTCAGTTGCTTTAGTAAAAGTCAGACAGGTCTCAGTCAATAACCAAAGGCTTACAGAAGCCCATGATCTATCTGTCTGACTTTTACTAAAAATAATTGGGGGGGGGGGGGGGGGGGGTTTGGGGGAGAGGGGGAAGGGCGGGGGGAGGGGGGGGGGGGGGGGGGGGGGGGGGCGGGGGGGGGGGGGGGTGTATTCCAGCACCTATGGCCCACTGTGGCTGGGCATGGAAAATGTCGTGGAGGTCTCTGAAAGACACAATCCATGACCTCTGACAATCTTAGCCATAATCAACAATTTTAACAAACTTGTTGCTCTAAGGTGCAGCTTTATATTTGACTCTAAAATAACTTAGCTGCGCACAAAAGTGTCTAGTGTTGACTCCCACCCATATTTGGAGGGCAGCAGAAGGTATAATTGAGCCATGGTATAATTTTTATTCTAAATCTCTCACAACTTTGAGACAGACTAATCACAGGTGCTGTGTCCTCAAGAATTCTGTAAACTTCAAATCCTGGGTGTCAGTTACAGGGTTAACTGCACCTCTGATTCCCTTCTGGTTTCTTCAAGTACATCCCCCTTGGGCCTCACACGCTGAAGTCTCTCTTGATATGCAGTCACCTGACTTCAGCACCAGGCTGCTGCTGCAGTCCCCTCCTGTGCATCAGTGATTTTTATCTTGGCAGGTCTGACTTGTGTTCAGGACCTAGAATTCTATTCCCCCGTGACAGTGGTGTGCAGTAACAAAACTGCTTCTAAATACTATGCGTTAAGAAGTCCCAAGTATTTTGGAGAAAGTGGATCTTAAAGTAGCCCTGCATACAGGCGACTTGTCTACTTACTGCTTACCATCTCCTTGATGTTGGTCTGATAAGCAGTCAGTCTAAAGTCGGGTGTCTCTCTCTCGACAACCTATGGCATCTGTCTCCTCCTGAGATGGCTTTTTAACTGCTTTGTCCTCTTGATCTCTAGTCTCGCAGCCTTGCAACTTCTGACTGGAGCTTGGAAGTAAGCCATTGTCCTGTAGTTTCCCCCAGTGTGTAAGTTGCTTTTCTATCACTATTGTGTTGTCGTGCTTGCTTTTTCCAGTCTGTCCCCTGTTCCACCCCCTTAGGGTGACCAGACAGCAAGTGTGAAAAACCGGGACAGGGGGTGGGGGTTAATGGGAGCCAATATAAGAGACCTAAAAATTGGGACTGTCCCTATAAAATTGGGACGTCTGGTCACCCTACGCTCCCTTCCCCATTAAGCTAGTTTAATGTTTGTATGGGAAAGTCTAAATATGTAATTTTATGAACACTATTTCTATATTGGTATTAGATGGAACTGCTGTGTATCTAACTTGTATGCCAACATCAGTACTTGCTGTTTGGCATATATCAACTATCAAAACAGAATAGCAAATCAAGTCTCTTCTTAGTAAAGCAGGAAATTTAAAGTTAAATGTGTGGAGTACAAGATAAGACTCTCTGCCTCAAGGAACTTACTAGATACTTGCAAGTAATTCTTTTGGGACCCTTGAAAAAGCTACTCTTTAGCATGCCTTATCCATGATATACAGATAAACTGAGTTACAAGAAGTTGTCCAAAGTGAAAATCCTAGTCCTGGCTCCCATCCTGTCCTCTAACTACTGGACTCCATGTCCTCTTCAGCATATAACATCTTAAAGTAATGTTGTAGCCATGTTTGAAAACTTTCCCTTCCACCCACAGAAGTATCAGTTCACCCACCTTGTCTAAGATGACATTCCTTTAAATGTCCACAAGAAACTGGCCACTGGATTGTCTTCAGGCATCATTTAAGACAATGTGGCTGAATCTTAAGTTACAATGGCTGCCTTGTTGCATCTTTTCTGAGTATTGGCTTCTGAAACCTGGTTGGTTGGAACCCTGCAGGATGTAGGACCCTCTGTAGAACAAAGCACTCCAGCAGCATATCTTGCTAGCAGCATTTCAAAAGCTGACTGGAAACTGAGGCTCTAGACCAGGGGTCCCCAACGCAGTGCCCATGGGTGCTGCGGTGCCCACTGGGGCATCTGTGTGCCCACCTACTGGCCACCAGACAAGCAGCCACCAAAATGCCACTGATAAGCGGCAAGGCCAAGAAGTGTTGCCACTGAAATGCTGCCAAATTTCGGCGGCGACGCCTCTTGATGCTGCTGCTTTTCAGCGGCTGCTTGTCCAGCGGCCTCAGGCCAGCACCCACCACATGGAAAAGGTTGGGGACCACTGCTCTAGACTAATTGAAAATTGCAGTAATTAGTTTTAACATTTCTCCTAAAACAAGTCTACTGATCACTTGTTGACCCATGAGGCACTAACTGGTCTCATGGTGCTAGCTGCTCATTTTCAGCTGTATCTATGGGTGTCTAATCTGCAAAGAGAGGCTGGCTGCTCCTTGTTTCCAATCTGTTCCTTAGGGTGGCTGCTATTTCTTCGCTTGGGACTGGAGCTGCCAGCTACCACTGTGGTGGGGGGAAGAGCACAGTAAAGGGAACAAAATAGGTGGGTAGTAATATGATTTGAGAGGGGAAGTAGTCTATGAAACACTGAATTAAAACGTTGCCCATATCAAATCTTAAACCCAACTTGGTGAAGCTTCTCAAATTATCAACTTTCTCAAAACATGCTTGATTCATATTTTTATGCTACTGCTCATCAAGAGGTCTATCTTTAGTATCCTCTTGCCAATTAGGATATCAAATTCTACGGAAACACCCAGTCCACTTAAAATACCATTAACACTTCCTGTAATTTGGGAGATTTAATTATTCTCGTACATCTGACAGGAAGTTGCCATCTCCTGTTGCTACTATACAGATGCATCTGAATGTACAGGCACCATCTGAGGTGCTGGACAAGCATAGTGAGTTCCTCAAGGATGGTACTAGATACTTAAGTGTTTGGAAGAAAGCTTAAAGTGAGGTTGTTTTGGTAACTATAACACAGCACACATACAATTTGCCTGTAATCATTATTATATTTGAGTTTAAGGAGCATTTCATCATCCAAACAGTAGCTGTTAACTGACTTCAATGTAAATAACTCAGGAGCCTCCTAAAGAAATCTTCATATTTTGGCTTTAGTTACAGTAGTTGTGTAATTCTAATGGCATAGTTTCCCTTATGGAACAAATTAAGTCTAACTGTTGTAAATGATGCCTGAAGGGTACTTGCAGATGAACAGAAGGCATTTTCTTAACATGCCAGCAAGAAGTATTCTGCTCTGTGGACCTCTGGACAATGTTCTCAAGGTAGCTTATAATCCATTTAAAAGTACTCTGTATGCACAGTGACTCAATAGGGTCAAGGAATGTTTGCCTGGCCAGAGCTCTCTAATGTCTGAGTCATAACAGAATAAGCAAGGCTGTACCTAATGCTTAACTGTGACATGCCATTCTGGGTTGCCACTCAACTGCATCACTTACTGCATCAAATCATGTCACATGGATCTGCTCATTAAGTTAGGTGTCTTGTATTGGGCTCTCTACTTAATGGCATCAAAACTGGATTGGTTATAATGGATATCACATCCTGCCCAAAACCTCTAAATGCATAGGTCAGACTAGCTGTTAACTGGCTGCTTGTTAAAACAGCTTTGTTAATTAGTTCAATCACTCAATTTGCTTCATCTCTAAACCACCTCTGGATTAGGTCACACTAACTGCCTAATGTGGCTGAATCCTGCTGCAACAATGTGTGCTGTTCAAGATTGTCCTTTGACTGAACAGCTACCATCAACTCTAATTCTGATATCCGGTGTCAAATGAGCATCTAAACTTCAAATGTAATTTTATTCACCAAAAGGTCACAATTTGCACTGGTGGTATATGTTGAACCTATGGTAGACTTTATTTCTGACAGCACAAGTCGGAATAGAAAAAGGCACTTCAGTTAACCCATCAAGTTGAAGTATTAAATTCCTGAGAAATTGCTTTCTCGGCTGCCCAGTTAGCAAAGTTATGCTGCTCTCTTGCGAAGTATTGTAAATAGACTTCTTTCATGGGAGGTGACCAGGCCTCCGGGTATCTTGCCACTTATAGGATGGAGTAATGGGAAATTCAGTCACATTGCAAGCTGGAAGAATGATTCAGGACCATGAGTGTCCACTTAGCTTAGTATACCTTTTATTCTGTATTATTATTTGTCAAAAAATCCACACATACTCTTTCCACTTTAATGTCTCAAACTACTTTCCCTATGCAGAATGTCTTGACTAGTGAGTAATAGAAAGATCTAGAAGCAGATACCATCTTCTGAATGTTTAGCTCAACTTATGGGTAACTTAGCATGATAGGGAAATGTCTTAGTATTCCCTACACTAGCCCTGGAGTGGAAGAGTCACAGTATAAGCCTTGACGGTAAGCAGTTGCATGTGAGGTTTTGTTGCATCACTTACTGAAATACTATCTTCAAATAACCTGGCATGATTTTCAGTTACTCTGCTACTGGGACGCCTGCTTGGTCAAAGATCCCATAGTATTCCTCAGGCAGGATGAATACCTGTACCACTCTGTTTCCTGCGTTTTAAAGACCTAACAGAGCACTGATTAGTGTAATGGATACTACCTGTTTAGTTTCCTCTTCCTTAACTCCGTCCATCCTCTGCCTCACATGGAGGCACCAAAGAACACTTGTACTGTATTGTTCCATCTGCCCCACACATTCAGTGACAGTCCTTTTTCCTTTCTGCTGTTTAACACTTGCTCACCCACGATTTTGTGCATCATAGCCACTCACCTAGAACTTAAAATTTACCAGAAGATTCATAGTCAGATGGCTTAAATGCACTTTGCCACCACTGAAGATACACGTGGGAAGCAACTGTCTTCTCTCTTTCTGTTGGCTGGCAAGGGGAGGAGGTAAGGGTTCAAATTGCTCTGGTTCTAACCCTTGTATGAATCTCTACTAGTAATACCCAAGGCTCTTTTCCACACTCTGCAGAAGGGAAAACACTGTTCCACTTCCAACCTCAGAGCTTCCTAGCTATTGTCATGAATGTCTCTGCTACTCTGCCCTCCATTTTTGGGCTGTTCTTGGCAGTATTTTCAGTTTCTCCATGCTTCCACTGCTTGGAGTGGAAAACTGGTAACCTTGCTTGTAGCATTGCCAAGCTGCAATCACTGAGACTCTCTTCAGACCTTAAGACAACAGCAATGCATTACTTACACAGGCCCCAATTGAAAGCTTAGACTTGGCAGGGCTTTCTCAGGAGAGTGCTTTTTCCTTGCCCTGAAAACTAACTTTTCAAGCCCCCTTCATGTTCTAGGGCCAAGGCTCCCAACCTTTCCAGACTACTGTACCTCTTTCAGGAGTCTGTCTTGCATACCCCAAGTTTCACCTCACTTAAACTAGTTGCTTACAAAAGTTACAGCACACTATTAATGAGAAATTGCTTTCTCATTTTTATCATAGAATCAACTTGAATATAAATTGTGTGTGTGCACAAGTCAGTGTCTCAGGAAATTGTAGTTTCCACTGCCTTTACTAATGCTTTAAAACTAGGCAAATACCTAGATGAGTTGATGTACCATCTGGAAGACCTCTGCTTGCCCCCAAGTGTATGCATATCTCTGGGTAAGTACCACTGTTCTAGGAAACAGATTCCGCACAGTAGTACAAGGCAGAATCATCAAACATCAGTGTGCACTACACCCATTAGACAGTACTGTAAAGGTAACAGATACAGATGTTTTGGGGGAACTGGCCTGTCATCTTGTGCATCAATCCAGTTGATTATCAAATAACTTAGCCTCAAACTTTCACTTAACATTCTTATGTGAGCATCTCTAGGGCATCCTTTCGTCTTGATGTAGAGATGCATGTTTTAAACAGCTGTTCCGTCCCCAGGGACAGGAAACAAAAGGGCACAATCACAATGGTATCATCTCATGCTGCCTCTTGACAATTGCAGAGGAATTTCTAATAAATTGCACTTTACATAAGCACTTATATTTTTCTCTAATGACCATTACACCATTCTGTAGTATACTGAGTGGAGTTGGGGGAACACAACTTCCTAGGTAACTTCTGACTTCTTGGGAACTATCCGACAGTTTTAGCTATGAAGCTTATCTGAAATCAGAACTAGTAAAGACACAGCTCTGCTCCTTGCCTGGCTAGGAGATTTGAGCTATGGGGTTTTATCTTTTTGAGAATGTAGATATTGGAATTAGGCACATTTCAGTATGGCTTTTAGACTTAGCCTCCAAGGCTGCTGGATCAACCTGTGCACTTGGGAGGGAGAACTTCCTAAGTCATGAATACAGCAAAGGACTCTTTCTTGTTTAGAGACTACCTAGTTCCCCTAGCAATGATTAAGCCAGCAGAAAGGAATGCTGCTGACTGGTTTAGTGACTGACAGGAGTTTTCAGATGGTCTCCAAGAATGGCTAGCTGGAGCCAGTAGTGCAAGAAATGTGAATATGCTCTCTTACAAGATAGTAACACTATCAGAGCTGAATGACTCTTATTAGAACAAAGTCTAATTCCACACTAGGAGGGTCTACACACTTGGTATATCAATTTTGTTTTATTTCAGCTCAACATTTCTAGTTTGATAGTTGTCAAAAGTTATCTAGACTGGGCAATTGGACTACTATTTATCCAATGTAAATCTCTTCTTTGGGCCTGCATAGCTATTCTGATAACTAACTTGCTTATCCAGGCCAGCACAGTCTTCTTAGAGAACAAGACTTGCGAACAAACGAAGCTGCTTTGGAATAGCAATTGATAGTGTCCATTTATTCTTTTGCATTTATAGTAGAAATGGAAGAACTATCTGACATCAGGAATCATAACATTCAAAAAACCAGTAGGAGAACACTTCAACCTCTCTGGCCATTCAGTAACAGATTTAAAGGGGGCAGTTTTGCAATAGAAAAGCTTCAGAAACAGACTCCAAAGAGAAACTGCCAAACTCTAATTGATATGCAAATTAGATACTACCAGTTTAGGCTTAAATAGTGACTGGGAATGGCTGAGCCATTACACACTGAATCTATTTTCCCCCATGTTAAGTATCCTCACAGCTTCTTGTCAAACAGTCTTCAATCGGCTATCTTGATTATCACTAGTTTTTTTTTCTCCTGCTGATAACAGTTCATCTTAATTAGCCTCTTAGAGTTGGTTGGGCAACTCCCTCCTTTTCATAGAGTGTGTGTGTTTGCATAGAATGTAACATAGTGAGGAGAGCTTCCAATGAAGTGGGTTGTAACCCCCAAAAGCTTATGCTCCAATTTGTTAGTCTCTAAGGTGCCACAAGTACTCCTGTTCTTTTTATAAACATACAGCAAACTGTCTTGTATGCTCTTGTTCTCTAAAGTAATAGGTTCCAGGAACCTATTACTACTGACTTGTTTGTGATTATGTAAACTTGGTAAAACTTGAACCAGTTCAGATTAGGTGTAACAGGTTTACTTCAGTAAAGGGACCAGGTCATACCATGCTTACCTTTGCTTTGACTAAACTGACAAACATGGAGCACAGGCTGTGATATTCTGGAGAGGAAGAGAATCACTAAGGATTTGCCACTGTAGCTGAACTGGCACTCCCTCCTAGTGCAGATGCAGTTTATGCTGACTTTCGGTGGTGTAGATTACACCAGTTCCCTGAACAACAAAAGCTTATACCAGCAAGAGTGCTTATGCTAGTATAACTGCATCTCCATCGGCACTCTTCCCAGCAGAGCTATATCAGTGAGGGGTGGCTTTTCACTAGTATGTGCACTTCTTTCCCTCACCACACCACACATGCTAGACCAGCAAAACTAAGCCTAGACCAGGCCTCAACTAGAGCAGTTTTGCAAAACTACTCCATATGGGCATGCTCTTGACAATACCCTCAGGTTTTTGTCTTCCAAAATGCATGAACACTATCCATCTCTGAGCCTATGTCTATATATTGCCAATTGAACAACACAGCTTCTGTCTTAAGAGGTATTAAACCTCTTCTTTCTCGCTTTCCTCCCCCCCCCCCCCCCCCGAGAAACATTTTGGCAACAAGTGCCACTGTGAACAGTGCATTGTTGACAAACACCACTTGTTGGGTGTGGAAGCTTTTTGTCAGCAGGAGAGCCGACAGACAGCAGCTACACTGCCCAATTTTTAGCGGCACAGCTGTAGCAACACAGCTGTGTTGCTAAAAGCTGTGTAGTGTAGACATAGCTGGGGGCCAGGGAGGAGATACCACATTCTTCTCTCGCCCCCCCCCCCCCCCCCCCAACGAAGGGTGGGGGGGAGTGGCACTTTGCTGCTTGAAGTGCTTTAACAAAGCTTTGGTTCTGAGGCTGTCTTCACTAACCGCCTGAATTGGCAGGTAGAAATCTCTCAGGGATTGAATTATCGTGTCTCGTTGGGACGCAACAATCGATCCCCCAAATCGTCGCTTGTACTCCACCAGTGCAGGTAGGAGTAAGCGTCATCGATGTAAGAGCTGCAGAGGTCGACTTTGCCGCCATCCTCACAGCGGGGTAAGTCAGCTTGGATACGTCGAATTCAGCTATGCTATTCGCATAGTTGAACTTGCGTATCTTAAATCGACCTCTTCTCTCCCCCCCACCCCATACTGAAGACGTAGCCTTAGAGTAGATTCATGACTGACAGTGAAAATCTATTCAAATGCAAGTTTCACTAAAGAGGAGGTAGTTTAAGAAGCTGCGCCTTCACAATCCTCCACCACTGATTTAAAAACGCAAATATCCTAAATCCTTTTATGTTGATACTAAAGACACAATATCAAACTTAGCTTGGAATAGCCTTTGTAAAATCTCTCAAACCTATTGGAAGAATGAATGTCCCATAGAAGGCTTTCCATAACACACACTACAGCACTGGTGTATGAGAACCTGCTTAAGCGTGCAACTCCTTCCATATGAGGATGTCTTGCCATGAGACTGAAACTCAGTAAATCACACAGGTATCCCCAAAGACAAGAACCATCTACTAAAGTGCAGAAAGGTGAAGTTTCTAGAAGTTATGCCCCTTTGGTCTTGGGCATAGACAGGTGCCTGTTCCAAGTGACTTGTATTCCCATCAGGCTGTGGCCCAAGCAAGGGGAGAAACAGACTAAGGAAGAAAGCACAGTTGGAGGGGATGTCAGGCTCATTTGTACTCTTGTTTAAAATCTCCTGTTGTACACCAGGGCAGCTCCACCAATCATTCTGTAGAGACTGCAAAGCAAATCTGGTGTAACCCAAATAAGTAACAGATGGCTGTACCTGCCATGAACAACAAATGGAGAACAGGAATTTTGATCATCAATGTAATAAAGCCACACTTCCGTACCCTCTTCATGCTCTCCTGGCCTGCTTGTAGTAGTAATGCACTGATCCAACACCAAACCTGGCCAGAAAGGCTTCACTGCACAGGTCACTGACTACATTTCAACTCAGATGGGTTCCGTATGGCTTAGCTATAGCTTTTAAAGCTGTCAGTTCATGTTTATGAATAAGGGACCCAGCTGTTCATGCACAAGCAGCAATGAATACAGTCTTCAAAGAATGGACACTGGCTTAATGTCCTGGTCAGAATGTAGTAGGACTGTCCATGCACAGGGTGCTCAGTAAATAAGACATGGCTCTTAAAGATGAGGCACATCTTAATTTCTTTCAAGCAAGAGGGATCTGTCAGCTGCAGAACTCAGTGCTCCAGATCTCTACACTCGCTGTTCCATAGCGCTTGCTACCTTCCTGGGCACCAGAGCCGTAATACTCAAGTTACTTCAGACGGGCGTCGATGGAACAGAATATGCAACTAAACTTGGTACCCTATTTGGTCTATAGAATTCTAGATGGGGCAGTCCCTTAATGCCATAATTTCAGTTTGGCAATTGCATCAAAGAGTGTTTTAATATCATCAGAACTTCACATTGCCACTTTGAGCAGTACAGCCAGCCTCCTGAAGGGCTGTAATGCCAATGACTGGTACTTAATTTCAAAGAGTGAGGTGTCCGCCTAGCAATTCACATGTTGTCTAAAGCGATTCATAACCTCTTAATTTCCCTCTTAATCTTCAGTATCAGAACTGCAGGGCTCCCAATGGAGCAGTAAGTCAAGTCGCTGTTCAGCCAGAGTATACGTAACTTTCTAAGTTACTGGAAGCTCCACAAACACCACTTCAATTTACTTGACACAATACATCTGAAGTGACAAACACTGCCTCTAAATGCCAGGAAAAAGTGTATTGGCAGCAGTACTGAACTCTTTCCGGTAGGAGTAAAACAGAAACTGTAGTAACTTGTTTACATGTAGAATTTACTTTCAGTTTTTTAGAAAACTCTTCTTTTTCCTAGAGAAGTGACTCCTCAGTAATTGAGGGCACACCAGTAAGACTAATCTCTGTAAAGATTCATGATGTACAAAGTAAAGTAGTTTTATAAACCAAAGTTAGTCTAAACTGTGCCATACAGTTAGTTCTCTGCAAGCTGCTACTTCAGGGTACCGTATCACCCTTCTGCGGTGAAAAAGGTAGGGTGGACTGTAAGGCTTGGAAAATCATACTAGTAGTAGTAGCATGAGTGAAAGCTCAGATTTCACATGGCTGCCAACTACTGCAGTTTTTCCAACACAGAGGTGGAAGCCAGCATCCCAGCTTCCACCTTCTGGCTGTGGCTGCTTGAGGGGGCACAGCAGCTACTGAGCTGGTCCTATCCTTGAGGTGGAGCAATGCTGTTTGTTCTCACGGCTCTCCCTTGGGGAAGGGATCAAGGCCTGGCCCACTCCATATTCATCTCCAGCCCAGGCTGCTGCTGTTTGTCAAGCCAGCAGGGGGAGTGGGCTGGGAATGGTGCCCCACAGCAGCACCCGTCAGACCCAAAGGAGGCACCACAGGAGCTGAGACTGAGCTCCATTGTTACTAGTCAGCACAATAGCAAGCACCACTACCATTTGTAACCTGAGTAGGTGTTATGGGGGTCCTTGCCCCTGTGATGGGATCAAAGTGGGGGGATGAATCCTGGTGGGGAAGTCTTAGCTGCTTGTCAGCTGTTGTAGCAGTGTCTTCCTGGGTATGACCAGGGGTGGGGGTAGCAACTCCTAACAGTCAGATTGTCAGGGCTGCTGGACAGTACTGCATGGTGAGATGCACCCTGGCTTGCTGTCCCTTTCTCCCCCAGGATTGGACTGGCCCACTTCTTCGCTTCTCCCCCTGCCCACAAGTAGCTGGGGCCTCAGTGGGGAGGTGGAATCAGTGATGCCTGCTTCAGTCTCCTTGCTGTTGGAAGGGAAAATGACAGTATTGGGGCTAACAATTTTCTTGCAGTCCGTGAAACTTACTCTCACAGGCTTGATTATAAGGCATAAAAGTCTGTGTTTACATTGACACCACTCAGCAGTGCTATGAGAGTAAACCTCTGTGAACCTTTCTCTTGCTAAGAGTATTAAGCAGTTGACTGTGCTGGTCAATGGCAAATGGTATCAGTGAATGCTCTTCAAACTCTTCTTCCAAATAAGAAACTCTAAAAATCACTCCTGACAGCTGATCGGAATGTGTTAGGAGTGAGTCCAAATCTCAGGTCCATCCCACTTCTGTCTGTCGCTAATGAATTATACCATGACGGTTTCCTACACTGAACTGTGTGATTACTTAAGATTGGATCAGAATCTGCTGTGACACTAGAATGATTAATTCAATGCAAGCAGTTAACCCCAACAGAGCCTCCTTGCCCTGAAAAGGGGGTAGCTGGATGGGTGAGAGAAGCTCTGTAAAACTGGATGAAACATGAAGATGAATAACTTTTACAATTTAGCTTAATATACTAGTGCATTCAACTGCAAAATACTCCTTTTCTCTCTAGAAAACAGATCGAGAAATGTGTAGTTCTCAGCAGAATGCTAAACTGGTGAATTATGGGGCGCCCTCTGGCTTTGTGGAACCAATAAACATGTGAGATTGTTCTGCAGCAGTCAGACTTTTTTATAAACACAAAGCAGTACTGAATCTACTTAAACTGGTTTAAGTGTTCCTAAAGGGTTTTACACTGGTTTAACCCAGACTTATTTATATTGTGCTAGTGCCTATGGGTCTTAGATGAGGGCTGGTGCTCCTTTGTACTAGGCCCTACTAAGTTTATAATCTAAGACAACAGATGGATGTAGACCGATAGGGAGCACAAGGAAACTATGGTATGTAGATAAGCTCAAAATGGCAACAGAGTATACCCCCATCTATGCTGAGAGCAACATTAAAAATGCCATTAAGGGCCCTAAACTAAATCTAGTATAATCCCATCTATGCTGGCCAACCACATGCTTTAGAAAGCAGTGGAGCTAGAGTAGTATCTAAACTTGGGTCCTCAAACTTCTAGCCTAGTGAAGAGTACCTCAGAAGCAGAAATTCTATCCAACTGTTCAGCTCCAGTCAGTTACTCCAAGTACACTATAGTGTCTTCAAAACCTCCTGATGCCACAGCTGACTCTTCTAAGAAGCTTACCGTGGGGGAAGTTCCTGTCAGAAAATTGACAGACCCTTAGCACCATTTTTGCTAAAACTTTTAAACATTTAAAATAAAATTGAGACACTCCTTGCATGCAAGGATTTTGGTTTTATTTGCATTGGAGTCTCATTGGGGTGAGGGATGGGTTTTTTTACTGAGCAGTTGAGAACTACTTTTTCTAGCCTTAGCATAGGCTGCTCTATAGAGTGCCATTACTCAGTGCCCCTGCACATACCATAGTGATCTAGACTCCAGTTGAAAACACATGTGACAAACCCTTATAGAAATGGTACTAGTAAAGCTCCCCATCCTGGTTCCCTTGCTATTGCATGTATCCTCTAACCTTACTCTAGAACACCTAATACTTCCCTCTTAGCATGACTTACCTAGAAATAGAACTCTAATCTGTACTGTCTGTGTCCTCACAAGGAGACTTAGAGGTGGGCTGCTTGTCCCTGCCAACTGGTGCCATTAGGCTACACTAGTTAAGCTCAGCACTACCAGGTGAGTCAGTTTGGGCCAAACTGGACAGCCTTAAAATGTAGTGGGGGCTGTAGTTCAGTCTACAGTAGCAGACAATCTGCACCTCTATGCCATAAACTTGGTATAAATGGTGTGAGGCAATCAAAGCAGCATAAACCAATGAGCAACCACTAATTAGTAACTTGGTGAGCCAAGTACTAATTGTACTCTAAAGCTCCAGAAGTCTCTGGTTGCACTTAAAACTTTCAGGCATACAGGATGGCTTTCCCTCTAACATGTTTTAGCTAGGAGAGCCATAGGATTTCTATGAGCTGTTTCAATTCCATGTTAACTGCCTCACTTTTTGTGATAACTATGTGCAGTCACTTCCTCATCTGAGTGATGGAAACTCATCTCTTTCCTTTTAGTTTGAAAGATGACTTCTAGGAAGAAAGTGTTACTGAAAGTCATCATCCTTGGAGACTCTGGGTAAGTGGAGCCTTTATGAAATTAATGTAAATAACTTGTCCAGCTGAAGTGTCCCATAATGTGGCTTCCAAATGCTTGTGTTCTGTCCTAGGTAGGGCCAGTGAAGTATTGGAGTGAGATGGATATTTGGGTTGTGGAAAGCAGCTGACTACTACGCTGCCTTTATGGCTTTAAGGACACTTGATTGCCCCTTGTTCCCAGTGTTTGCCCCCAATTCAGTACTTAAAAGTACTGGCAATCTACAGTAATGCCAAAACTTCTATGGTAACTCGGTAAAAATAATAATCTTCTAAATCTCCCAGGAATAAGACTTCAGATCTCATAAAGCTTTTACCTTCTCATTGGACAATGAGGAATGGGGTCCTAAAACAACTAATACGAAATATACTGTGCTAGCCACTCGGTTTGGCTTAAATGTTGTGATCTGGGAGTATTCAGCAATACACTTCAGTGATACCTTGAGCAAAGGTGTAAAACTTCAGGTTCCTGTTAATCAGTGAAGCAGACACTTGCTTTTTTGTTCCTGGATTTACTGCACAAACAGTAATTTGACCCTGAATCTCATCAGATAAACAAATCTGTCCCACCACCACATCCAGCAAGCTGCTGAACAGAGAACACTTCCCAATCTTGAGGGAGTGGATATAATCTGGTATCTCTAGGAGGATCTCCACTCCCTAGGCTACTTCACTAAACAAGTACGTTAAGGTCTGATGTTACCACTGGACATGAAGGAGTTGCTTGGCTACTGTAGCAATATCATTGAAACTGCCTTATTCATAATGTTAGATTCCATTAGCTGTTTTCACTACCTGGGGCAAGGGTCACTTCATAACCTGAAGCAACTTGAGGTGAGCAGTATAGCTAATTTCTATGGGAAGCCAGTCCCTGCCCCTTGTCTGAAGGCCTAAAATCATGTTGGGGGTGGGGGGGAGGAGGAATGGGGTCTCCTTTGCACTCGGTACTACCTCAACATCCTTTCTGAGGACTAGAATCTTCTAAAGCAGCATCTTCAAACTGGCACATACTTCCAGGCCAGGGGAGAGGTGCAACAAGCCTATAGTGGGGGAGGGGTGGCATGGGGCTGTCTGGGCCAGGGCAGCAGAGTGCACAGGAGTCCCCAGTGGTCAGGGATGGGGGAGAGCTGCCCTGCTCCAATTGTAGTCTGCTAGACTCCACTCCCTGCTGCTGCCCTAGCCCAGACACCTGACTGGCCACAGCTCTGAATATTTCCCTCCAGAGCTTGGCCCTATGCCGGGGAGAGAGGGCAAAGAGCCCTGGTCTGCACCAAGTAGTTCTTTGGGGATGGGTGCCAGCCAAGCCCTGCTGCTGCTCTAGGCATGAGCTACCCACTCCCCCAGTGGGTCTTTCTGTCCCTGGGAAAGCCTTCTCCGTGGAGGGAGGAGATGGTGCAGCAAAGGTTTAGGAACATCTGTCCTAAAGCAACACTTCCAAAAGTGCTTGCAATTGCTCCCTTTCCTGGTCAGAACCAAATGGGCTGGTTGAGCTTACACAGCCCCCAAAACGAACTATATTATGCAGCTTGAACATCTCTCTAGCTCAAGGATCTTCATAGTCACTTCTCCTCCTGTCTAGGATAATGCAAGTGTCTTCAAATACCTGATCAGTGAGCTGGACATGTAGGTCAGCACGCTTCAGAGTGAAAGTCTTGGTGCCTCCATGATACTAAATAAAGCAAAAACACTTGGACTGAATCTGCCATGTATATCAAAATGCTGTCTGTGGAAACTACTTCTTGATTAGTCTTGGCTTTTTCTCCTTCCTACAGGGTGGGGAAGACATCACTCATGAACCAGTATGTGAACAAGAAATTCAGTAACCAATACAAAGCAACAATAGGAGCAGACTTCCTGACAAAGGAGGTGATGGTGGATGATAGATTAGTCACAATGCAGGTAAGGGTAGTGACTGGGCTGCTAGCTCCTCATCTCTTGTTTACTTGCCTATTTTTAAGAGGCTTTCACAGCTCCTATGCAGAGTGCTGAGGATTGTGCAGAAGTACACATTCATGCCAAATGTAAGCAGCTGAGGTCAGCATTTCTGTGCTCAACTTCATAGTAATGCAATTCCCTGCATGTTGGCTCAGGATTGGATTAACTGCAGGTGACCCGTAGCCATAATGATTCTACAAATATCTATGCTGGCTCCTTGGATCTTTTGCATTTCTTAGCTAATCTTCACCATTTGGCCATCAGTTTGTAACCACCTCAGATATTAAATGCAGCTCCTCGGAGTTCCATTTAAGGGAAGGAGGGAGAAGCCTTTCTCAAGGGGCAAGAAGTAGAGATCAGAGGAAGGCCTCCAAGGTGAAGCCATCACATGGTGGGGGAGTTCTGAAGGCTGGCTGTAACCAATCAAAACAGAAGGCCTTTTAGTGACTGAGCAGAGTACAAAGGTATCATAAGGAAGACTGTATCCTGGGTTAAGATCAAAGAACTTTAGTTCAGATACAGTCCCAACTTTCTTAAATGGGAAGTATCCTTGACTTATCCAGTTATCAAATGAATAAATCTTCCTCACATGGGAGGGAGGAGAAGGCAGAGTACTTTGAGCCAGGCATCCATGAAAGGCCCTTTACAGGAATTGCCCCTTTCTCTAGCAGACTGTACATAAGTCTAACCTTCTTCTGCTTGTAAGACCCTGTATTCAGTGGCCTAGACAGTAAGTTGGGAGACTTGTTTACCAACCATTCCAGCCAAAATAGCTTCCCATCCTATGTGGAGGAGCAATGTAAACAGGACTCTCTATGCAGCCTAATAACACCAGTGCTTAGTAGTTTAGGATGTTCTAACACTACTTTCTTTGCATATGGGACATTTATAGAGCTGTTGGGGTAGTATTCCCACCAGGTCCCAGGCTGGAACACTATTGGACTTGATTCTTTAAACACACTAATACAAGGATGCCCCAAGGATACGATAGCATGTCTAGACTTTTAATGTATGCATACCCTTAATGTTCTAGGCTAGAACACTACTGCCGTTAGAGTGGCTAACCATGACCAGTTTGGCTTGGAGATTGCTGCTTTTTTTTTTTTTCATAACTTTTCCACTTCTCTCTTCCCTCCCCCTCCTTAACAGAATCTCTGTACCCCTCCTCTACTACTGCACAGCCAAGGCTTCCTCAGCAGCGGAGCTTGGGCTGAAGGTGGAGCTGGGGCTACAGGGGGAGTGGAGCAGGATTGGGGGCAGAATTGGGCTGGAAGTGTGGTGCTCCCTCCCTGCCCCATGGGACAGGGCAAGGGGAGGAGCAAGGCTGGGGCAAAGCAGGACTAGAAGCCTGGCACTCCCTCCCCACCCCCTGTGGAAGCTGGCCCAGGCCCTGCTCCCTTCCTCCCAAACATTCCTCTGCACCTCCCTAAGGAGGCTGACCCCCCCCCCCCCCCCATAGTTTGTGGATCACTGCCCTAGGCCTCTGGCAGAGGGTGGAGGCTAAGAGGGAGTGTGCAGTAGATTCAAACCAATCAGTGATGGGTGGACTATCTTCTAGAATAGAACACAACTGGCTTAACTCTTCCCATACCAAATGGCAATATTCCTGATGAGTGGGTAACAACTGCCAGGTCACTAGTCCAGTCTCTAGTACTGGTAACTAAACTAGATCCTCTGTAGGAAGAGTCAATAAATCCCCCATTGAAAGGTTATGAAATAGGCAGCTGAGGGAAGCTCTCCCCCCAACATCGTCAACTAATGGTTGGCTTACCCTCTGAAGCATGAAGACTTGTATCCCTCAACTTCTTATTCTGATGCTCTCATTAGCCAAAGTCAGTCTTCTCAAATCCTAATCTCTTCTTCAAATATAAAAAGCTATAGACAGGACATATCTACTGGAAACTCATGTTCCATTGAAGTATTTCAGGGGGTAGCCCTCTAGTATGGATGCTCTGCTGTGGACAACCTGTCCACCCAACTTCAAATGGGCTAAAACACAACTGCCATCATACTTGACTTTTCCCAACTTTGCTGCAGATTTTGCTCTGTTCCTTAAATGGGAGTGAGACAAGGCAGGGAAGAGACTTTAACAGAACCTGCTGTTGAACTTCCAGCTTGCAGTTAAACTCAAACCAGCTGCAGGCAGGAATTCTAAATGATAAGAACTTCTAGCTGTGTTGTGGAAACAAGATATGGATTGAGTCTGACTGGAAATCACTCTGGGAGCAGGAGAAGGAATTGCATGGTAGAATATTAGTGCATAGAATTCCTGACCAAGTCACATTGGCTTGTAGGGAAGCAACTAGCTTGTAGAGTTGTCTTAGCTTGTTTCTGCTGGTTGCTTGGCTATTGGTGGGGTTGAGGTACCTGGTGAAACTTGTACAAGAGATGCATGAACATATGAAAGCACTACTGAATTCTCAAATCTAACAACAAATTTGTCTGAAAAGCTCAAGGGGAAAACTTACCTTCCAAATATGACTCAATGCTGCTCAGATCTAGACTCCCTGTGGCTGCTTACTCCTGTACCTCTTGTAACAGTGCAATACACTTTGGGATTTGATAGTTGAGAGATTATACATAAATTGGCTTTCAAAAGCAAAGTGTCACTTATTTTAAACCCCTTTTTAGAGCAGTTTATCAAGATTGAGACAGGATTCTGAAATTTGATACAACTCTGAAACTACAGTAGTCTTGCCTCATACAAGGAGCCAGAGGTCTTTAGAAAAGGCCCTTTTTGCTCAGCTTATAGTGACTTCTTGGACGCTATATATGTGCAGGAGATGTCAGGAAAAGTCCCTCATTTCTCTCAACACTGCCACGAGGCTGGTTGAGGACTGCAGAATTCCAAGGAGCATTCAATGAGCAAACATGCTAGATCCCTCCATTTGAACAATGGCACCAGAGCTGCCCCAAGACCCACATCTGGGCTAGTAAGTAACCTCTACTAACTTGTCCCTCTGCTTTTTCTGTAGATATGGGATACAGCAGGACAGGAACGGTTTCAGTCTCTGGGTGTGGCCTTCTACAGAGGAGCAGACTGCTGCGTGCTGGTATTCGATGTGACGGCTCCTAATACATTTAAAACCCTAGACAGCTGGAGGGACGAGTTTCTCATTCAGGCCAGTCCAAGAGATCCTGAGAACTTCCCTTTTGTTGTATTGGGCAACAAGATTGACCTAGAAAACAGACAAGTAAGTCACAGCCTTTCTTTAAAGCTACTGAATTGGAGAGCTTGTCAGGACAATTCTAAGCGGCAGCTTAGTCTTTCCCAAAGCATCAGGGCGGCTTATAAAGAGTCACAGCTAACACTGTTTAACCTGGGTCCTTGGGAAGAGAGCTACCCATCTGGCCTCTACAGAGGCATACATTCCCTTGGAGAGAAAGGGAATAATATATTAAAGGAAATATGAGGCAGTGGTTCAGGATGTGCAGCACAGATGCTAGTTCAGTCTTATTTAGCTGCTCCAAGCCATCTAAAAGATTCTTACTCCATGCAGTTCCTGGTCACCTCTGACATTGGAGAAAATGTTGCTGGTCTGTCTTGCATGCTGTGTGGAGGAGAGGGGTGTCCAACATACATAAAGAGGAGGCTTCCTCTCAGGAATTGGGGCAGGAGGGGATGGGTGAACATCCTTCAGAATACCCTCAAGCAAAGGTTTAATCTCTGCCCTAAAATCCCAGCCATTCTCAATGACTGACTGGGTTTGCTAAAGCAGTTCTCTTGCATGTTGCCCGTGCAGTGAAAGTTAGGAAGTACATTGTAACATCCATCATATACCTGACCCTTTGTATCCCCCAAGGGCTAGGGAGAGTTTGACCATGCAGGTGACTCCACAGTTCTTGGGGGAACTACCAAAATGCTAGGCAGTGGAGTTAATCTAGCTGCATTCTAGACACAGTATCTAACACTTACTACAGCTGTAGCAAGATCTTACTGCAATTAGGATTTAAACCATACCATGTTGGCCTTCTACCTAAGGCAGCAGCTGTGGCTGATCAAATTGGATGCTAGCTTTCTGTCCATAGGTGTGGTAGGTGTTTTTCTTAATTTAAAAATATCTCCACTTGGCAACCAACACTGGCACTGAGTGCCCTTTGCATAGATGAAGGTGGTGATTTCTTCCCTGTTCCTCATACAGGTTACCACAAAACGAGCACAGGCCTGGTGCTACAGCAAAAATAACATCCCTTACTTCGAAACCAGTGCCAAGGAGGCCATTAATGTGGAACAAGCTTTCCAGACGATTGCACGAAATGCACTTAAACAGGTATGATATGAAAAAATATCTAGTGCCCTCTAGTGGCTGTCCAGTCACAATGCTGCATGTAGAAGCTAAGCAATTGATATTGTATTTAAGCTAATGCCACTAGCAAGAGACATGCTGAATTTGCCTTCCCTGTGTCAAGTGCTGACTTGGCACACTCCAAGTCTGGAAGACACCAAAGATAGCATTCCCTACTCCCTTTTCAGGCAATCCTCTTCCCAGCAGAAAGCTGTTGGGGAAGCAGGCTATCTGTAACACTCCACATTACCCCCTTCCCTTCAGTGGTGTGGTCCTAGCTGAGAATAAGAAGTAAAATCTATAACTGGTGACTCTCTTCTCTCTTCTTAGGAAACGGAGGTGGAGCTTTACAACGAATTCCCTGAACCCATCAAACTAGACAAGAATGACCGAGCAAAGGCCACTGCAGAGTCCTGCAGCTGCTGAGATGGAGGGGTTGAGCACAGTCCTTCACAAACAGATCACACTTAGGCCTTCAAACACAAAGCCCCTCTTCTGTGTAAAAACAAACAAAATAAAACTCCCATCTCCAGCTGCCAAAATCCTCCCCATCTACCGTGAGCAACTGTAAGCCCATTCCTCTGCACAGAACTCCTCCATGTCCCTACATCCTTCCACATCACTTCATGGTAACAGGCCTTTCTCTTAGTTTAAAATGGAAATTCTTATGTATGTTTGGAACGTAAGCTAATTTCAGGTGTCCAATGGAAAGAAACTGTTTACAGGTAATCTGTGTAACAAGTGACATACATTTTTAACTGTCTTGTGTTCCCCTGTGAAGGCTGCAACTGGAAAGGCTGATTACCCATAGTTCATCGCAAGCTCAGCACTCAGTCCAATTAGGTTGAGTTTTGTATGTATCTCTGTTAATGCTTGTTACTTTTAACTAATCAGATCTTTTTACAGTATCCATGTATTATGTAATGCTTCTTTAGGAAAAATCTTATAGTACATGTTAATATATGCAACCAATTAAAAATGTATAAATTAGTGTAAAATTCTTGAATTACATGTTTAAGTACTGAAACACAGATTCACTAGAAAGTGAGGACGCTGAAATGCAGTGTGCTAGCAATGAAGTCCAGATAGAGGCAGTATTCTGTACAGTAGAAGCAAGAATTATGTAAGCCTTTTTATTGACTTTGAGAGCTGGAAAAAAAACTTCATCTCCTGGAAAATCTGTCTGGCTTCCTTGTAGTTAAATTTTCAGAGGATGATATGCATACTGGATTATTGGATTCAAAAAATTAAATGCAACTATCAAATGCTCACCTTGTTTGTTCACCTTCCCTGCCCACTTAACTTTTTTTTTAATGTTCTGTGAAGAATGCAAAAAGGAGTCTGAGGTGTTCCAGTCACTCCCACCTTTGAGAAAGGAGCTCATCTTTCCCTTTACTGGGTTGAGGTAGTCATAAATCTTTCCTCCCTTCTGGCTGACCACTAAGCGGGAAATTTTTGGTATGGAAAAACTTGGTTGTCCCCTCCCTTTCCTCCTCTCTTCCCTAGTCCTTGTTCTTGCATTTGTAGCTTGCTTTAATGGAACACTTCTACCTGTTTTCCAGAGGTCTACATTCTAGTACGTAGGCTGAGCGGTTCTGTAAAGAGACAAACATGATGCCAATAAACTTAATGAGAACAAACTTCTTGGTGGTTTTCCTCCCTGTTTCTTATTATCTTCCCTATTACTACACTGTCCCCCACCCTCTGTAATGGGAACTCTTGGAACTTAAATTAAAGTGAGCTCTTCCTAAATGAAGGGCCTTGTCTACCATGCTTTATATTAGAGAGAAATCTATAGAAAACAGCAGTGATCTCTGTAGCTTTAAACTTTTGAATAATGGAAATGAGCAAGCCTTTTAACTGCTTGATAAAACTCCTAGAAACAGTTTAAGTGGAGCTGTCTTCTAGAGACTCCAGCAGATGATGGAAGAGGTTATGGGGAAGCTAGGGCTCTAATTGCATCATCTGCTATACAGCAAGTGGACAGTCAGCTTCATTGTACCCCCGATGTCTGATCCTCTTGGGGAGCCCTAGGCAGTTCCTGGAAGATCATGCAAACATGAACATAATGCAATTTGCTGGTGTGCAATCCCTGCAGGGTAGTGGTGCTCTGCAGAACAAGTGGTGTCTAAATGCTACACCCAGGCACTCTTCTGTCTGCAGGAAGAAGTAGGCACTACACTTGAGTGCTGTGGAATCTCCTTGACACTCCCCTCTCCTGCCATCTTTGCATGAACTGTTAACCACAGTACTAGACTACTGCTACACCAAGACAGATACACCAAGTCAAGGTCTTGGGAGGGGTGGGGGGAGAAGAGGGAAGGGCAACCCAGCTCCAACTGACTTTCCTCTGCTTCAATATCTACAAGGCCTCAAATTCCAACACTAGCTTTTTACACTAAGAACCCACACTAGGGTTAAAGTGAATATTCTAAGCTTTGGCAGCCAGTCACAGTACTTAAGCTGCAGAGGCAGGACCATGGCTTAATACAGCGAGCAAATGTAGTGGGGTAGAACTTTTCTGAGGAGGGAAGGATATATCCCTTTTCCCCTGCTTTACAGATAAATTCTGGACTGAGTAAAACTCAGTTTGTGTTGTGGGGAGGGAGACCAGTGCCAAGGCACTATCTTAGTTAATCATAAACAGAGCAGACCCCTGTCTCCTATGGCTATCAGCATTTAAAGCAAAGCTGCTGGCTGGAGCTTACTTCTAGTGTAGGAAGCCTCTTACCTCTACAACCAACTCCTCTCCACAGTGAGGAGAGCATCCTCTTCTCCTCCTCTCTTCTCTCCCCCCCGCCCCCCAATTGGAGACAGGGACTCCTTCAGAACTCTGTCTTCTTTCTGTGATGGCTTTATAGTGCTACAGGCCACTCCACAGTTCCTTTTAATCCATTAAAGCAGTACTTAAATCCCTGAGGGCTGTGCTGGTGCAGTGTGTTCTCTCCTGCTGCTGCTCTTTCCCATAGTGGTGTGTGGTGCCGTTGAAGCACTGTGAGCCCCTTACTTGGTAGAACAATGAGGAGTCCAGTTGCACCTTAGACTAACCGATTTATTTAGGTATAAGCTTTCATGGGTAAAAAATCCAGTTCAGAGGCATGGAGTGAAAATTACAGATGCAGGTGGAAATATACTGGCACATTTAGGAAGGCAAGTTAACAGCTACCCCTCTGATACTTTACTTGATAGTGTAGACTGCACTGGCTACATATAAGGGCCATCTGTTCTTTCCCCTCCACCAGGCACCTTTTGTGCTAAAGGCATAACATGGAATGCAAGATGGCTTGCAGAGCCTTCAGGTGGACTTAGACCAGGGTATCCTGGCTCAGGATGTAACTTCTTGGTCCATAGCAGAGTCAAAAGGCATAAGAATGAAGCTTGAGACTCTCATCTCAGTACCTTATGGCCTGGCTGATAGCAGTAGCCCAGTGTTCCACAACAAAAACACATGTTGCAAAGGCTTTAGGCTGGTCTGATGGCTTTCAAAACACAGGCCCTTCCTGGGCAAGAGCTGCTGCTGTTCATAAGTCAAAGTAACTATTAAATAGTCCTTATGTCTGTCTGCCACATGTTCTTTTCTAAAATCTTCTCTAGTCTCAGGCACATTCTGCTGCTAGGCCCATCTCTCCAAATCCCCCTTCAAACCATCTCTTAATTTCTTTCCTCTCAGTACCACCTTTGCTTTAATTTAGTGTCTCCTCTTTACACTTCTTTGCATAATCTAGACTCACAGTGGGTGCTAGGTAAATCAGCTCCTGTCTAGGCTAATTAATTTCTCTGCCCCAAAAAAGCAAGACTTTTTGCCCAATGAGTGGGAGTGTGACTGATGTGCTCAGTAAGTTATGCAGCCCAGCAAATAAAATGTTTTTGAATACTCATGGGGCTGCCGGCTGCCTGCAATACAGTGTTAGAGACTTATCTAGTCCATTGAAATGCAATTGCTGATCAGCAAAGGGAAGGTCACATGCAGCCGTTCATGCCCACCAGTAGCAGAATTGCTGTTGGGTCATGACCTCCAATCCTGGGCTGGGCCTGGAGATCAAATTTAAAACAACTCTAGGATGCAAGTGGTAAGGCTGGCTTGGAATGAGCAGCAGCACGTCCTTTCAGTTACTAATAGATTACACTGAAGTTAAAACTACCTCGATCAAGTTATTTTTCAAATAACTCAGGAGCCCCCTTATGTGGGTCTCTCCTTAGTCTCAAATTATATTCTATTGTCTCATTTAAAGGCTGAGGGAATTTCAACCTCCCTGAACCTCATTGTACACTGTGATTGGTCATAGATTTTAAGTCCAGAAGGCACCAAAGAGAGCTTTCAATAATGCTTCCCTGTTTGATTTATTATCTGTATTGTAACAGCATCTGCCAGCTTCTTAGGATCAGGGTTTTGTTGTGCTAGGTGCTGTACAAATATAGGAAGACTTAATCACTGTCCTGAGCAGCATGGGAGCAAGCTCATTCAGCCCCTCTCATGCACTTGAATAGTATTTGATATTGCTTCTAGTCTAAAGAAACAAGCCTCTTCTGCAGTTCAGCTAGTGTGGAGAAAAGGGCAGCAACTGGCACACCCAAACCACCACCTGCCTCTATTCTGTTTCCTGATGCCTCAGTCCCTAGTAAACCAAGTTCAGGTCTGCACTCAGGACACTTATTTCACCATGTGCAGTTTAACGTTTGATTGAGTACCTTGTTGTTTGGATGGGGATGCACTCAAATGTTGGATCATGGGTGGGGGAGTTGATCAATAGCCAGACCTCCCAGGCCTGCTTCATTTGTGAGCAACCAGCGCAACAGTGACATACGTTAGGTGAAGTGAATGATTTATAGATCTGGAGCAAAAATCTCTACTTTATTTGCCCAATGCTGCGGAGATTTGCTGTTGGCCTTGAGTTAGAAACCAACACTGAAAAGAATCAGACTATGTGGAAAGCTCCAACGTCCAACAAATGTATGAGAGAATTTCTAGGGATCATCACCCATGTGTGTCAGCCTAGAAAGAAGGGATGCTTTTGAGTTTGGGGAGGGGGGCAAGTTTGGTTTAAGTACAGGTACACGTAATTAGGTTTTCTGAAGAAGAGGATTGGTGAGGAGGGAAATGATTCTGATCTCAGCTCTAATATGGGGAACAAAGTTACTAACTCTCCATTAAGCTGCTGTCCACACTAGGGTTGTCTCTGGGCTAGCCCCAGTGTTTTGTAAGAACAGCTGCTGTTAGCAGCCATCTAGCACTGTTTCTGTAGTATAGCTGTGTTATGCTTTAAACCCCATTCAGGACACAAAGGTCAGTGAAGCTGTGCCTGCTAACTGTTACTAAGATTTTCAGCTCTAGTGTGAATCCTAAAGTGCCGATCTACAAACGGCCGACAAAATAGGATGTGGAACTGACTAGCAATACAGTTTTAATCCACAAAAACAACAAGGAGTCTGGTGGCACCTTAAAGACTAACAGATTTATTTGGGCATAAGCTTTTGTGGGTAAAAAACCCACTTCTTCAGATTCTTCTCCTTGTTTTTGTGGATACAGACTAACACGGCTACCCCCTGATACGTGACACCATGCAAGGCACTGAGTTTTAATCCAGTTTGCCTGGCTGCTGAGGACAGGGCCTATAAGGGTATGTTTACACTGCAGCTGGAAGTGAGCCTCCCAGCCCATGTCAACAGGCTTGAGCTGGCACACTAATAATAGCCGTGTGTGGACATTGTAGCTCCAGCAGAGACTTGGGTTAGCCACCTGAGCTTCGACCGATGGGGTCAGGTGGGCCAGCAAACCTGAGCTGCTTCCTTCATCACAACATCCATCCTGCTCTTTCTAGTGTGATAACTCAAGCCGAGCTAGTGCAAGTCTGTGTACCCGGGCTCACTTCCCACTGCAGTTTAGGCCTAGCCTGAGCGTTTGTGTACGCCAGACTTTATATTATTCACTGCCCATGAGTATGCCAGCTGGAGAATGTGACCAGCTGATGGGTTGAATGGGCTGCATTGGGTCCCTAGCTCTATGCGCATCCTTTGCTTATGAAAGAGCAACTCTAAATCTTACTGTGTTGGCGTTTGCTGCCAGGGCTGCCATTCTTGTGATTTTCACGAAAGTCTTGCAATAGAGTTTTTCTTAAAGCCTTAGGTCCGGAGTGATGCAGTTAATGTGAGAATCTCTTACATTGAAACACCACATGTTTCTAACCCTCGTGGTGGTGAGGGCAAGCCTGGAAATGTGGCTCAGTGTAGCCCAGTGGCTGGGTGAGCTGGCGATGGCACTATGGGGGTAGGCATTCCTGCCCTTTCAGCACCCTCAGCCCACTGTGGTGAGCATCGCGCCCGTGGGAGTGCCGGTGTGTTTGCCACACTGGTGTTAAGGAAGGTTTTCAGTAGAGTTAAGCTAGCTCAATTGAGCTAACTCTATTGGAAAACAAAAACACACAATTTTTTCCGTAGGCCAGACAGGGCTGTGGAAGGTGGTCATTAGACTGAGCTGGATAACAGGATCTAGCACCACACCTTTAAATCTGTGTGTGTGGCTGGGCAGTGGTGGTCCTTCACTATCGTATTGTGGTGTCTCCTAAGGTGGCTGAACACACCCTGTCCTAGCCCTCTAAAGACACGAACACTGAGTCAGCTCTGGGGGAGGGAATTGCTGGTCGCTGTAGGGGTGGGAAGTGGGCCTAAGTGCTGCTCCTGGGCCCAAGGGGGAAGGGGTGGGCAGGAATTGCAGCTTGACCCTTTAACTATAAAACTCCACCGCACCCCCCGGGTGAATTCACTCCCCTGAGGAGATGAGGGCAGGGCTCCGGGCTGCTCTGGAGATAGATGGGTGACCCAATGCCGGATCGTAGTCCTGGCATGGGCCCTGTCTGCCCTTCGCAGCTCCAGAGAAGAGTCTCTCCAGCATCCCACTGCTCCCTCCCTGAGCCAGCTGGGTCCCTGCATGGTGGAGGAGCAGGGTGCTCTGGCACCATGGGAATAGGCATTCCTGCCCTTTATGCACCCTCAGCCCACTGTGGTGAGCTGACATGTTTCCATTGCTGCTGCTGCCGTTCCCCTCCATTCTCTGCGCTGAGGCTTCCCAGCTCGCGCACCGCCTCATGCATAGTCATGAGTAAAGTGCCCTACCTCCATGGAGATGGTGACGTCACAATGCCTGGGGCCCCAGGTGGCCAATGCACAACATTCCAGCCTCATCGGGGGTTTCAGTGTCAGCGGAGGGACATGGGAACGAGGGCCGGCTCTAACTTTTTTGCCGCCCCAAGCAAAAAAAAAGTGCTGCCCCGCCGAAACACCCCCCGAGCGCCGCCCCGCCGAAACACCGCCCCCCCCGGCCCCCCCCCCGCCCCGCCGAAACACCCCCCCCAGTGCCGCGCCGCCGAAACACACACCCCAGCGCCACGTCGCCGAAACACCCCCCGAGCGCCGCGCCACGCTGCCGAAACAAAAACAACCCATCCCCCTCAAGCACTGCCCTGCTAAACCAAAAAAAAAAAAAAAAAAAAACCGAGCACCCCCCGCCACCCCAAGATTGGCTGCCCTTTACAAGGTGCCGCCCCAAGCACGTGATTGGTCGGCTGGTGCCTGGAGCCGGCCCTGACAGGAACCCCCTGATGGGCCTGGGCACAGCCACAAGGCTATTCCCCAGCTCAGCACTGAGTGACTGACTCAGAGCAGCTGGGTATCTGGAGAAGGGAGTTTTTCGGCTCTCCCAGGGCAGAAGGGAGACTCCCGCCTGAGACAAATAGCTTTTGCCGGCTATGTTAAGCTGTAGGGAGCGCACTAGATGATATTTATACCGGCTCAAAGGGATTTTCAAATGGCTATTTAAGTCTCTTGGCCTCCTGGGAGGTGGGTAGATATCATAGCCCCATTTTACAGATGGGGAACTTGAGGCACAGAGAAGTTGAGTGACTTGCCCACGCAGAGTTAGCAGCAGAGCTCAGAAATACACTGAGCAGGCCTGCCTCCCAGGCCCCTGCTCTAACTAGACCATTGACATCTGATGATGGCTGCACCTTTTCCTCTGGGTGCTACCATTTGATACTTTGGGTGGGTGAAGCCCAAGAAATTCACAGTGAACTCAACTCGCAACCTGCATCACAACATCCGTGGTGCAGGGATTGGAAGCTAGTGCTCCTGAACTCCATCACCTGAGTAGCAGTAACAGGAAGGGATCAGCCATCTGGTGAAGTAGCTGGCTCAAAAGAGCCCTTGGCTCTGGGAACCTGTTCCTAGAGTGCAGGGCTGAGAGAGATTCACATATTTCCATCCTTTGCACCAGGACTGCAGGCTTTTCTTGCAGGCAGCATCCTATTGCCCTGTCTGTGGGACTCAAACTCCATGCCTGGGTTCAGTCTGATGGAATCCAGTGTGACTCTTTCAGGCTGGGACTTTGATGTAAACCTTCCAGCCAGTCCCTCCCAATTAGCTTATCTCCTCTATCCTTTTCTTTGGCATGAAGCAGACGCTTGAGCTGCCGCCACACTGATATTGTTTAGGGTACTGTCCAACTAGCCAGCCAATTATTTGTATTCCAATAGTGCCTAGATGCCCCAGCTGAGATCAGGGCTCTATTGTGTTAGGCACTGCACACACACATAAATACAATCCCTGTCCCAAAGCGCTAGCTCAGCAGACAAGCTGGAAAAAGGAAGGCTTATGATTGCAAGGGGGGGGGGGGACACTGAAGTATAGAGAAGTTAAGGTCCAGATCTACAAAATGACATACTTAGGTACCTAGCAAATCACTGGTACAACAATGGGATCCACAAACCCTGAGTTAGGCACCTGGGCTCCCTATACAATGAAAGGGAAGAGACAAATTGCTTAGAAGATGAGCCACACAACCAGCATGCTAGGTGGGGGCTGCCTAAATTAGCCACTGGGACATGCTGACAAGAGGGGTGTGTCCTAAACTCTGTCCCTCACAGAGTCTTCTCTTCTGCTCTTAAGTCAAGTCCAGGCTGAAGGAGGAGTCTGTTTTTGCTTGTGAATCACAACCAGAACCGCTCTCCTGGCATGAGAGGGCTTCAGTACCTTAGCCATTTGTTGAGAGGCACCGCTCTCATTCATAGGTGCTGGAACTGGGGTGCTGGGGATACTGCTGCACCTGCTGGCTTGAAGTGGTTTCTATCATACACAGGGTTTACAGTTTGGTTCAATGGTTCTCAGCCAGGGCCAGCTTGGGGGCGGCACCTTGTAAGGGGTGGCCAATCTTGGACCGGGGGGGGGGGGGGGGGGCCGGGGGGGGGGGGGGTGTTTCGGCGGGGCGGCGCTTGGGGGGGGGTTTCGGCGGCTCGGCGCTCTTTTTTTTTTTTTTTTGCTTGGAGGCGGCAAAAAAGTTAGAGTCGGCCCTGTTCTCAGCACCCCCTACTATACACATTGTTCCAGCACCCTTGGTCTCGCTCCACACAAAGTCGCAGGGGGAGGAAGATCATTCTTATAACTTTTATCTCAGTGATTAGGGTACTCACATGCGATGTGGGAAACCCTCAGTTCAGATCCCACTGCTGCCTGATGTGAATGGATCTCCCACCTCTCAGGTGAGTGCACTGGACTATGGAGGGATTCTCATGCTTTCTCTGGCGCAATTAATATTTAATTATTCAATTAATTTATTTAATTAGAGTGGAACAACTTCAATTGTAGAGATAGAGGGAGACAAACATCAGACTATTCCATAGCCCAGGGGCTAGGGTACTCACGTGAAATCTGGCGTAGCCCCATTCAAATCTCTTCTCATCTGGCAGAGTGGGACTTGAACCTGGGGCTGGGGGAGTCTCTTACAAACTGGGTGAGTGCCCAAACCACTGGTGCACAAGTTATAAGGGAGGTCATTGCCTTGTCTCCCCACACTTATGGCTGTGTGGAGTGAGGTGGCCTCTTAGCATGCCTACTGGTGGCTCAGGCCCCACAAGCAAGTTAGGTGCACCTCTGACAGTCTTCCCCGGTTTGTGGCCGCTAGGTATCCAGATGCCTGGAGGGAGGCAGCAGCGCACATCCCCAGATGCAGCAAGATACCTGCCGAGAGACCATTTACAGTGGAAAGGTAGGTGCCTCTAGGGGTGGGTGTCGGCCATGTGGGGGTTTGTGGAGTGCAGTAGTGTCTAAAATGGGGACTTAGGCACCTATGTCCCTTTGTGGATCTGGACCTAAGTAACTTGCATTCAGCAGGTCGGTGGCAGAGTCAGGAACTGAACCCAGATCTGAGTCCCAGTCTAAAGCCTTAACTGCAAAACCATCATTCTTCTCTTGAGGCCATTGATCATTTATTATTGTTGATGCAACATGGCCAGAGTAAGCGAGGTTCTGCTAATTTCAGTTCTGGCTCCCATCTCAGGTTACTAGTGCCCATACAGAATGACTGCTTAGCAAAACATAGAAGAAAAAGGGGACAAGCCAGTACTGCTCTGTCCCTACTGCTACAGCCATGAACAGTGGGCAGTGTTAGCAGAGACCAGCCTCTGGCATTTTTACTTCCATGTCCTCTAACCGGCACAGGGTATAGCTAGATAACAGGATGATAAATGCTTTCAGCCAAGCCCTGTGGGCCACAGGTGCCTGGGGCTGGCTCTTCACTTGGATAACCCCATAATTAAGGACAAATCTAAATCTAAATCGACTTGCTAAGAGTCCCCATAGTCAATTCCATTGTTATTGAGAGTCTGTGCTAACTGCTGTTTGGGAGCATTGAAGTGGGAGCTGGATTTACTGATTGATAAAGCATTTCTTTCCCACTTTCTAGCTGGGATCAAAGGGTAGTTGAGGGGCCTGGTGTGGTGTGGCTTGGGAGCCGAAGTCTGGGTGTGTATACAGGATACAGCTGTGCTGCCTTCAGCTGATAATTGTGGTTTTGGCACATGCCCATTTTTAAGTGTCTCCATCTCTGCTGGGCTGTGGTGGAGGAGAGCTTATTAAATGCACAGTTTCCCCATACATGAAAGAAACGGATTGACAGCTCAGGAGGTTGAGTCAGCGGTAGCACTAGAATCTGGGAACGGACATTGCAGTGTCTTGGTACTTCACGACCCATTTTCCTGGTCTCTCTGAAAAAAGTGATCTTTATACATGCAAGGCATGGCGACAGAGATGCTGCCTGCTGTAGAACCGTGGTTTCTGCCACAGTCAGAGATAATGCACCCAATCCTGCAAGATGCAGAACCCATTTATTTCAATGCAGGCAGGACTGGGGGACAGTGACTAATAAGAGCTGAGTGCTGTCACACAGGATGCGTTTGAAAATAGCCATTACAAATGTCGGAACAATCGGATGTGATCTCCCCCTGGATTGTCAGGAGTTGAAGGTTGGGTCCTAGATCACGGGAAATGTCATTTCTCCCAGATTTGCAGTGAGGTCTGAGATTTGTTCTGTGATTGTAATGTAAGAACATTCTGACAAGCTATGTTAGTTATTGGAGCTGAGTTATTAGTAATACTTTGCTTTTCTTTAGTGCCCCCCCCCCCCCACTAGAAACTGTCAAAGTATGTTATGGACATGTAGTAATAATATTTAACTCCTCCATAGCAGTTTTCAAGAGGCGATCTCCAAGTGCTTTACATCCTTATCCCTATTTTACAGATAGGGAAACTAAGGCAAAAGGAGGTGAAATGGCTTGACCAAGGTCACCCAACAAACCAGTGGCAGAGGTGTTCTGAATCCCAGCTCCATGTGCTAGCCACGCTGCCTCCCTTGTATGTATGACTTCAATCACCAATGAACTATTTTTAATCCCTAGTGTACAAACAGGGAAACTGAGGCATGGAGGGTAAGGATCAGATTTTCAGAGACGGTGAGCACCATAGCTATATGGAGTCAATGGGAGCTGCAGCTTCTGAGATGCAAGTTGAGTACCTAGAAATCAAGGCACTCAAAGGCTGCTTTGAAACGTTGGCCTGTATGTGTTGACCCCGTAATTTTCAGAGGGATATGACTCAGCTAGATAAACTCTGTCAGGGATGGAACTTGATATACAAGAGCTTTATTGATGCTCACCAGTTCCCAGGGCTGCCACCAGGCTTAATTCATTAGTGTTTGTAAAGGAAGAGATCCTGCACTGATTGGCTAGAGATGTATTTAGCATTATTAGCCCAGTAACAGATCGCTTAGGGACATTTCCCACTAGCTTACTTTTGCCTTTTCTTCCCTGTATTTCTTCAGCCATGTCTGAGAGGGGGACCTAAGAAGACCTGGTGCCAAGGGGCACAGGCTGTGAGGTGGCCCTTCTCTAATGCCTCTGCCCAGAGGGCATACACATCTCCGACATAAAGGAGGGGGGCGAGAAAGGGACCTCAGCTCTCACACAGAAACTCACAAGCTGTCCCCCACAAGCTCTGTCAGATTAAGCACAGATTACCCCTAAACTGTTGTGGGATGCAGGGCTCAACAAAACTTTGATTTATCCGGAGACAAGTAAAGGGAGGAGGTAGGGAGGCCAGCAGGGGCTGGGCCTGACTGCTCTCCTGCTTCACTTTGGGACAGTACCATTCTGTGTATGATGGGGCATCAGCTGAGACCCAATGCATCATACAGTAGTGTGCTACATTCAGTCACAGAGAGAACAAAGGCAGGACGGCAGCACATACAGCAGACCAAGCCCTGAGATAGCTGAGTCCATCAGAGAATTATCATTTGCTATGGAAAGAGAGCAAGGGAAAGTGCAATGGGAACTACGGGAAAGAAGGGTGGGTGTAACGGAAAAGATGGAGGAGGGGGTGTTTCTGTGCACACAGGGGAGTAGAGCAGAGGTGAGGCAGGTGGTGGGTGGCTGTCCCCCGACAGCAGAGAAGGGAGCACAGATCGGTGGTGGGGCAGATGGGGAGGGAAGGTGTGGGGGGTTAGATGGGAAGACGGTAGAAGGGAGTGGGGAAGGCGGTGGGACAGATTGGAATGGTTGGGGGGGCAAACATGACGGAGGTATAAGGGAGTGGGGGAGGCAGTGTGAGGAGCTGACAGGAAGGGGGGTTAAAAGGAAGAGGATGTGGGGGCAGAGGGGCAAGGGAGTGGAGGAGATAGTGGCGCAGATGGAGGCGATGTGGGGGGGCAGATGGGAAGGGAATGGAGGAGGCGGTGGGGCAGATGGGAAGTGGGGTGGAAGGGAGACCGGGTAGAAGAGAGTGGGGGAGGTGGTGGGGCAGACAGGAAGAGGGACTGGAATGTGAAAATGTGAAAAATCGGGACAGGGGATTGGGGGTAATAGGAGCCTATATAAGAAAAAGACCCCAAAATTGGTACTGGCCCTATAAAATCGGGACGTCTGGTCACTGTGAGGGGGAGGGGGCAGACAGGAAGAGGGAGTGGAAGGGAGAAGGCGTCGGGGCAGATTCGGGGGCAGCCGGGAATGGGACATGGGGGAGGCGGCAGTACAGGGGTAGAGGGGAAGGGCGTGGGGCGGTACTGTGGGGGATAGACAGGAAGGCGGAAGGGAGTGGGGAGAGGGGCTGCAGGGATTCTCAGGATTTGTCCCGCCGCCGGAGTGAGTGGCGGACTTTGGGGGACGGGACGCTGCTCCTCTCATGTAAGGGGATCTGGGGGTGCAGCTGAGGAGCGAGGGAAGCAGGTTTCCCTTGGCCCCGAAGCGGGGCTGACAGGACTGGCGTTCCGGCGGGCCTTCCCCCCCAGTTTGGCGGCGGCCGAGGGGAATCGCCGCTTTCCCCACACACTGCTCTGTGCCGCTGTAACTCCGCAGCGCCCCCTCCCCCGCGCTGCCCCCGAGCACGCACCGACGCCCACCTGTAGGGGCGGCGGGCGGGGAACCCAGCGGTAGCCTCCCACTGCGCTCCCCTCGTGGCATGGGGGCATCGCTCAGCGGCGCGCTCCGGTCACCGCATCGTCCCCTGCCCAGGTGGCTCGGGGGCGGGCTTGGGCGGCGGGGGCAGCCTGCAAAGAGCCGCCCGCCGCGCTGCAGACGCGCCCCTTTCTGCGGGTGAGGCGGCGGCCAGTGCCAGTGATGTTCTGCCCTCCCACGGCCCTAGCCCTCTACATCACCCCGGCCCCGCGCCCCCGCCCGGCCCCAGGCGGAGAGAGGCGGGGGTGCACCAGGGCCTGATGCCCCCGGCGGGGGACTGGCTCTGGCTGGAGATGCAGGGTCAGTGCCCCTCTCCCCAGGACAGAAGAGGAGGCGTGGCCCCCTCTCAAGGTGACCCAGGCAGCAGCGATCTGGCGAGGAGATTTAGATATATGGGGGGGGGAGGGACGATCTTTCGTGCGGTATCCCCCTTGCCACTGCAGCGCCATAGGGGAGCCCGCAGCCACGCTCTGTGCCGGGAAGGGAGCTGGCGGGGCGGGGGGGGGGGCAACCATGTACGTCGCACCTTCCAGTGGGCACGGGGCAGCAGTGCACAGACACCCGTGCGAGGGGCACGATGTGTGTATGGGGAGGGGTTAACCCCTCTTTCCTGAGCGACACGCCTGAGAGCTCCCCCTCTTTCCGCAAGCCCCCAACGATACAACCCCCTCGCTGTACCCCCCCCCCCGAGATTATCTGGGACGCAGCCCGCAGCCATGCACACGCACCCCACCCTATAGCGATGATCGAGGGCTCCTGCCCCCCGAACCCCTGTATTTTAATATAGGTACAAGCAGCGCCTGTGGGGGGGGGGGACGGGACGGAAATCTAACCACCCCAGACACAAACTGGGTGACTCCGCTCAACCGCCCGGTGGGGTCCTTCTAGCAGCGGGGTCCCTGCCACGGAGACCCCGGCTTCGCAGAGCCTCGGCCCCTCCATATCGGGCGGGGACCCCCCTGGAAGCGTCTTGCTTGCTCCGTGCTGCTGCTGCCGACCACGTGAGGGCGTCCAGTGTGTTAGTTACAACAAATTATCCCCGGGACAGCAAAGCCGCCGGGGACCGCCGCCACCCGCAGAGGGGACCCAGCCCAAGAACCCCCTCTTTGCTGCCTGGCCTGTGGGATTGTGCGGCCGGATAAGTCCGCCTGGGAGGCCCAGACCCCCCTATTCGGGGCGCCCCCCTCCTCTGTCTCTCCCCAGCATAGGGTGTGCTCTTTAAATCGCTTCTCTGGGACCTTTCTCGGGCCCAGAGAGCCCCGGCTGCAGGGCAGCGGGGTCAGGCACCGTCAGGGGCAGGGTTTTGTGGGGCCGTCTCGGCGCTGGGGTGTCGGACCTGGGAGTTAGGGCCTCGCAAAGGGGCTCCAAGAAGCACAAGTTGGAGCTGGCCCTGGCCCAGGCTGTTGTTGTTCTCAACGTGGTCCGCTCATTGTGCATATAAAGGGCTGCCTCGGAGCCCGCCCAGGCAGGCAGGCGGATTGCATCTCTGAGTGAGAGCGGAGCGAGCAGCCCCTGGTGCTTCCCCCCCTGAAGCCGGCGCCGGCGAGCAGACAGCCAGCTAGCTCGGGGCAGCCCCAAGTCCGTGTACCGATTTGCTGCGACATCGATCGGCCTCTTTTCCTTGCAGTCTGCGCAGTCCCGGCCAGCATGTCGGTGGAGTTGGAAGAAGCCGACCTGCCTTTGACTGAAGCGGAGGAAGCGCCCCTAGCCCCGGAGAAGAAAGGTGGCGCCAAAAAAGCTAAGGGCGGGGGCTCGTCCCTGTCTCCCTCCAAAAAGAAGAAAAACAACAAGAAGAAGAACCAGCCGGGCAAGTACAGCCAGCTGGTGGTGGAGACGATTCGGAAGCTGGGCGAGCGCAACGGCTCCTCGCTAGCCAAGATCTACAATGAGGCCAAGAAGGTGTCGTGGTTCGACCAGCAGAACGGGCGGACCTACCTGAAATACTCCATCAAGGCGCTGGTGCAGAACGACACCCTGCTCCAGGTCAAGGGCACCGGCGCCAACGGCTCCTTCAAGCTCAACAGGAAGAAGCTGGAAGGGGGCAGCGAGGGGAGCGCTGGCAGCAGCGCCCCGAAGTCCCACAAGAAGGCTGCAGCCTCCACCTCCCGGAGGGCGGACAAGAAACCGGCCTCCAAGAGCAAGAAGCCCGAGAAGAAATCTCACAAGAAAGGCGCCAGCAGCGCAGCCGCCAGGAAAGACAAGGGCAAAGCCAAGAAGGCTACCAAGAAAGCCGCCTCCCCGGGGGGCAAAAAGGTCAAGAAGTCTGCAAAGCCCAAGGCGCTGAAGAGCAGGAAGGCATGAGGGAGGGGGCAGGGCGCCCCCATCGCCCCACCACGCTGGGGCGGGGAGAGAGAACATTTCCCCCCACCCTTCACCCCCTCTCCAGCTCCCCAGCCATCCGGGGCTTTGAGCCCTAAGACAGACTCTGCTCTGAGGACAGACCCAGGTTATCCGCGTTGTATTTGTATTGCTGGCCTCGCTCTGTAGCCGTCGCCGCGGGCAGGGAAACGGGGGTCAGGGCTGCCCCAGCCTCGCAGCCCATCCCCCTTGTTTTCTTACTTGGCAGCGCCCAACCCCCACCCGCGAAGGTTTCTGTTCGCCCCCGCCGCAGCCCCATATTTACAGGGCTAGGTCCCGCCCCCCTTAGTTTCCATAGTAGCTATTTTTCATAAGCCTCTTCGCTTTTATGTTCCCTGCTCCACCCCCGGTAGGGGGCGATGCCACGTGGGTCCCACAGGTCCCGGCACTGGTGCACTGTAGCGGGGGATGGTGTTTTTTTGGCCTACTTTAGAATTTTTCGAACAGTGACCACGCCCTCTATTGGTTCTCGCCCTGGCGCCATGGAAACGGCCAGTTAGGCGCCAGTTCGTTCTAATGGCGCCTGGGTACCTCTTAAAGGGCACCTCCCCCCCGTTCGGTGAGCCGCAGCCTGGCCTGCGGGCAGTGCCTGGGGTGCTGTGTGCGGGACCAAGCGTCGTTAGCAGCAGCGGGGCTGCCGCAGCCTTGCGAGTCTTGTACCCTGGTGCGGGGTGACGCTGGTTGTGCGCGTCCTGGGGAAGGTGGGGCGGCCCTCCGCCCTCTAGCGCTTGTACCACGTGTTCAGGATTCAGAGTCAATGGCCTTTTTTGTTGTTGGTCAATAAATTGTTTAAACCTTTGACTTGTTTTCTCCGTGTGTGCGGGGG
>NC_048304.1:23539393-23563974 GCF_013100865.1 Trachemys scripta elegans
CGCTTAGCGGGGGTGTCGGTGAATGGGCTCGGGGACTGGACCAGCGCTTAGCGGGGGCGGGAATGTGCTCGGGAGTGGATCGGCGCTTAGCGGGGGCGGGAATGTGCTCGGGAGTAGATCGGCGCTTAGCGGGGGTGTCGGTGAATGGGCTCGGGGACGTGGGGGGATGGGTTCGAGGAGTGGAGACGGGCTTAGGGACTGGACCGGCGCTTAGCAGGGCCGGGGGAGATGGGCTCAGGACCGGCGCTTAGCAGGGGGATGGGCTCCGGGAAATTTGGCGGGGGCGGGTTGATGCGCTTGGCGCTGCAGCGGAGACGGTGGATGAGGGGTGGGGAGAAGCGCCAGTGCGTCCCCCTGTCCCTGGGGGGAAGGCGGGGCTGGGTCTGTGTGTGTCGCGGCTCAGATTCGACCTTCCCCCCTCTCGTGCCCCCCTCTCCTTGGGTGCGAGCTTGTTACCCGCACAGCTCATGCCTGAGTGTCCGGTCCCGGCTAGCTCGAGGCTGGTGTGAACCGGTTTAAATCTCTGCCCTGCCTGCGGGAGCCGGCGTGGCGGGGGCTGGCGCATCAACGCAGCTCAGGGCTAGAGAGCCAGAGGGGCCATTTCTTCCCCTGGGTCTGGTCCCATCCGCTCCTCTCCCGCACAGGACCAAGGCCCCCCCCCCCCTTATGATAGAAACGGGTGACCCTGCTCTAGCCCCCTATCATGTCCAGCTGCAAGGCTGGGAGCAAGCTGTCTGGTGCCAGGGGCCTTTGGAGGGGCGGAGGGCAGCCCTTGTCAGAAACCCAGCTGGGCTGTGAGCACCTTGCAGTGGCTGTGGGCTCAGCTTTCCACCCACACCTCTGTCATTTGAGCTGTTTGCTCGTAGAGAGGGTAAAAGCAGGGCCCTGGCCTAGATTATGCTCTTCTACCTGTTCAGACGGGAGCAGGAGCAACAGCAGCACACCAGCCATGGGCCTACCTGTGCAATAATATAAACGTTTTAAAAGCAGCTGTCTCATACCTGATCCAAGAAGAAAAATAACACATACCCTTCTCTCCCCACCCCCAACTACTACTGCAGCTCCAGACCCCTCATCTACCCCCCCAGCCTCATCTGCATTCTGTAAAGCAGCAGCAGTTCTCAAACGTTAACAACCCAATGACCCTCATTTTGAATTAAAATTTTTCACAGACCCTGCTACACATCATCTCATTTTCCCTAGGGTTACAGTTGCCAACACTCCCTGGGTGCACTGGGAGGCTCTCGACATCAGCCTCTACTGCCCGGAGGATACTGAGGCCAAACCAGATTTTAGCCTGCTAAAAATCCCGTGGCACAGCAGGGCTAAGACAGGCTCCCTGCCTGCCCTGGCCCCAAGCCGCGCCCAGAAGCGGCCAGTACATCTCTGCAGCCCTGGGGTGGGTAGGGGGCGGAGAAGGGGTCAGGAGTTCAATATGCAATGCCCTCACCCTGCGCATCAACTCCACAACTCCCATTGGCTGGGAACTGCAGCCAATGGGCGCTCTGAGGGTGGTGCCTGCTGGCAGAGGCAGCACACAGAGGCCCCTCCCCCCAGGGCAGGCAGGGAGCCTGCCTTAGCCCTGCTGCATCACCAACAAGGAGCCACCCAAGGTAAGCACTGTCCAGCCAGAGCCTGCACCCCAATCCCCTGCCCCAGCCATGAGTCCCCTCCCAGAGCTTGCCCCACACCACCCTCCTGCATCAGGCTCAGCCCAGAGCCCCCTCCCATACGCCCCAGCCCAGTGCCTGCACCTCCTCCCATACCCCTGCCTCAGCCAAGGGAGGGAGGCAGGGCACACGTGTTTGCCAGCTCTCTAAAGCGAACCCTACGCCCCTTTTCTTTCTGCCCACTCCCTGAGTATGGTACAGCCCAGGCCTGCTCCTCCCCCTCCCCCTGCCACACAGCTCAACAACTGTTCCAAGGCTGCAGGAGGAGGGGGAAGGAGTTGAGCAGCAGTGCTAGAGGTCCCTGGCATGACTCTCAGACTGGAGTACCCTCCCAGACTCTAGTTTGAGAACTGCTGCTATAAAGCCTCAGAAGGATGGCTGGGTCTGAGACAGAGCTGCTCTTTAGCATAGGTGCCTGTACAGCACCGAGCATTATGCCCTTACTTGCACCGCATTTATGTCACCTACAAGCTACTGAAAAGAGGTCCTAGGCCAATGGTTGGAAAGAGTGCACATGCTTCCAGCCCTTCACTCACTGAAAAGTAGGATGACACCACTGCTTGAAAGGGGATTAGGTCAAGTTTAATGACAGTTTAGAGTAGTTCTTGCAGCGCTGCTGCCAGGTAGGACAGTGAGGAGAGACTATCCTCCCCCATTGCCAATCCCATCAGAATTCTTCTCCCCCCCCCCCAAAAAAAACCCCAAAGTATACTACACAGACTGTTGTTCACATTCAACTTTAATTCAATTAAAAAGAGATAAAGCCCCAAGCTGACTTGACTGCTGGATAATGCAGCAGCCCCACTACTGCCATCTTCAGCTTGCTCTACTGGGCATGCTTTCTTGGGGGGTGGTAGTTAGTAAATTTATGCCTTCACATTCTAAGCACAGCTTTGTAGACCTGGGAATAATCTTTAAGAAACTAGGGCTTAGATTCACTCCCATGCTCCCTTCCCCCAGCAGCATCATAGCCTGCCCCTGGGCTTAGCAGAGGTCACAGTAATAACTTATTGTAAAGAGTTCAGCTAGCAGTAAGGTGAGGACTGATGCCCTTTCCTCATTACTTTTAAGCAGGACTTTACAACTGTAACACAGCCAATATGGCAACATTTGGATTTGTCCTCTATACTACTTTACACACCCACCCACACTGAGCACAGTATTTGCCTACAACGCCCCATCAAACTTGAGTGGAATTGATTGTAGCTCGACTTCACTCGCTGTAGAGTTTTGTCTAGGTTTTAAGCCTTTGCCCATCCATCTTACTCTCAGCATTTTTGCACTTCACTGATTCGTGGTTCAGTGTAATAGACTCATCATTCCCCATAAAACATCAAGGACATCCAGGCAGAGTTTTCCTTAGTTTGGAGCCCAGGAATAACACAGAATGTTTTTTTCTGTGCGTTGTTTTTTTTGGAAAGGTACAGGCAGCATGACAGTTAGTCTATGGCTGCTCCTTTACAGCCAACACCACGTGTAAGGTTGCTAAAATGTGAAGTTTTCAGAGAGATGAGCCAATTGCTTCAACCTCACCCTTCAGGAGCAGAGCCAGAGCACCTAAAAAGGGAAAGCCAGAGCATAAGCAGCAAGCTTTAAGCATCTCCCTTCCTATACTATAATAAGGCAGAGGAACTGATGCACAGGAAGAACTGCACTCATCTCTGGCTAGAGCATGGCCTTCTCCTCCTACCTACTTGGGTTTTTAATCATGGCACCTGGCAAGATTTCATTCCAGCCCTTTTATCCCAGAGCCTTTCTGAGCAGCAGTCTACAGAATCTGTAATAAAATGCAGAAAAAAAAAACCGAGTGGGTGGGAGATATCTAGGATATAGAAAAGATGAGTGCAGTTCTCAAATCTTATGTCCAACTCATAAAATGGGGGATTACATGACCTCTGTCACATCAAGAGTATATTGCAACAAGCAACCATCTTGCATGCTGTAAGATGGACAGCTGTGGACTATTACAGTAGAATATACTTTTGTATCTAAAGTAGGCTCTAGTCCGGACAGATTCAGCTAGGAAAGGAGTGTGAGAAAGCAAAAATGAAGAGGCCTAGTAGTGTGTCTGGCAGAAGAAAAGTCTCTTACTCATTTGAAGTGCTATAGGTATCTATGGTCTCCTGTAAATAAGTGTTTTCCTTTGCTATAAGCTCCAGGCAAAGACAGAACCCATAATCATTAGGTGAAGGGAAGTACAGTGTTCATGGCAGTAGTCAGAACTTGTTTGAGAGGAACAAGCTTTCAGGATCTAAGAGTCCTACTAGAATCTGGTTTAGGAAGGACTGTGGGATAAAAACTTCAGAGGCCAGCTCCTGCAGCCAAATGTTCCTGGGAATTAGTAGCACACCCTTCTTTTGCTTATGAGTGATAAAGGCAGATTTTTTTCCATTAGAAATTCATCTCCTTTCTAACCTGGAAGACTATAGTGACCAGAGGCCTAGCAACATTACAAGAGTCAAGAGGGATTTTTAGGCAGGCCATTGAAAGTTCTGTGATTTGAGTTCGCTTTTTTATTTAAGCCTGTTTAACTCTTACATTTTCTCCAAAGTGTTGATCAAATGTTAAAGATTGAACAACCCTATTCCTGGTCATGAAAGAGGTAGGGAGCTCACAATATCCATCCAAGATGTTTTTCCTCAAAACCAGGGGAACCAGATGAGATATTCCTGATATTTAAGGGCTAGTCTACAGGGGAAAGTTGCACCAGCTTAAACATTTTTAACCAGTGTAGTTAAGCCAATGCAAACCTCTACATGTTCACTTAGTTTGGTTTGAGAGTGGCTTATTGCACTTTAAACTTAACTCCGTTCCCAACAGACTTTTGCTAAAAATCAAAAGGAGCCACTCGTACACCAAAATAAGCATGGCCACAGAGGAGTTTGCACTGGTTTAAATTCACGTATTGGTTATGCTGCTACAGCTTCCCCATAGACACCTAGAAAACCACACAACCCCTCCCCCCCAGCAATAATTTAAAAACAAGCCACTCCAACTCCCCTCCCAGCCCACCTGTCAGGCTTTTCCTGTATAATATATAGAAGCAAAAAGACCAAGAGGCAATACAAACCCAGTTTAAAAAACAAAAATAAAACCTGTGTGATTCATCTTTAAGTGAACTTAGTCATCACTCTTTTCTGCCCAAAAGCCCGAGCCCTAGAAGGCAAGTGTGTCATAAAAAGGACTGGTTGGCTTCCTGACTAGGCGCTCATCTCATCTCTACATCATTGCTTTAAATTTAGCCCAGGTTAGTAGTAGTTGTAGAAAAGGGAGAAAAAAAAAAAAAAAAAAGTCATCTGATAGACTGATGAGCCCTTGGAAATAAGCTCAGATAGTCCAGTTCATAGCTTTATTATTTGCATTCCTGATTGGAACCCCACAGTTCTAGGCAATGTTTGTGTGTGTGCGCGCGCGTGCACACAGCCCTTGCTCCAAAGAACTTATAATCTAAAAAGACTTGAAGATCTGGGCAGCCAACAGAAAAGCAGAGCTCGCTGGACATACAGCATGACTCCTTCCCAGTTTCTCCTTCACTTAACGACCCTGCCAGTTTCCCTAGTGTCATAATGAATAAGGGACCCTGATTAAATGTATGCAGAAATCAGTAGAAACACCCCCCCCCCCCCCCGCATCCGCAAGCTTTGGGTAAAGCCCTAGGAGCTTACCTCACAAGAGCAATCCCCACACATTAGCAGTCTCAACAGAGACTGCACTCCCCCATCACCTGCAGCACTGGTTTCTGCAGGCAAGGGCAGGCCCATTGATAGGACAGCACAGAGAAGACAATTACTGCAGTTACACATGGAAACCCAAGTCATGGACCAGGACTCCATTGTGCTAGGCCCTGTACCAAGAGAACAAAGACTTTACTGTATAAAAACAAGAGACAGCAGTTGGAGACAGACAGGGAGCACAAAGAAACAATACAAAACTTGCACTGTCACTGCCCATGGTGTATACAATCTGTGGGCAGACAGGACTGCAGTCTACTACACTATCACAGCACAGAGGCCAAATAAATGACTAGATGAAAATGGCCCTTCCTAACTCAGTGTAGCTACTCCCTTTACGTCAGAGCCCTCTGATTTACTGCCACAACTTGTGCTCCTTGTGGAACAACTATACAGAATGAGGAGGGGTGAATTCTATTCTATCAACAAAGCCATCAGCTAAATTAGATTACAGAATCTTTGTAATTGACATGCAGAAGAACATAGCTTGATTTTCAAATCCCAGGTGGAGTTGCAGGGCTGGTGGATATAAACCTGCAATCACGGAGAAGCTAAAATACAAGAGATTTGCTAGGTTAAGTCAGTCACTTCAGTCCATTCTCCTAATGCAGTTTTCACTTTTATTACCCTCTGCCAAGGTTATTGTGGCACTATAAAAGCAGGCCTGGGGTAGTTTCCTTAATCACTAGGGCACAAATCCTCAAAGGATTACAGTGGCAGTTGGGTTCCCGAACACAATGGGAGCTAGGCATCTACATACCTTTGAGGAGCTCAACCAAGTAGTCAATAGACCACCAATTATTTGACTATGGTAAAATATGGTCAAGTATTCCAGCAAGAATGCCCTGATGTAGGCAGCAGCCTACCTTTTTGACTGTTTTGCATTTTTCTGAGTTAAAATAACTCCGTTAACTTACTAGGCATAACTATTTAAGGATAAGTCTATCGGAGACCATACAAATCTTACTCTTAGTTACTGTTTTAATAAATTAGTGCTTTCAAATATTTGATTTGCCTAATCTGGGCCTAGACGATACCACAAGTTTTTGCAGAATTAAAAGGACACTATTAATTTGAAATCTAATGAGAGTTAAAAGCAGTTTCAGTTGCCAGACCTGTCCAATTCTCTTCTGATAATTGGTGTTTTTCCTATTAATGGAACTTTTCTTCTCCCATGTTGCTATGCAAAATAGCTTCCTGCATGTATTTGTGGGTAACTGTGCATAAAATGCTGCCAAATGCACAAGGTAGACTAAAGGAAATTGAGGAAAACATTTTCTTCCCTCTTTGAGCAATAATAATAATAATAATAATAAAAAAAAAATCTCATGGCATGCTACCAGTTGAAGTCACAATACTATTAAAATCTGACAGTTTAAAAAAAAAAATAGGAGAAGTTTTTAAAGTGGGTTTGGAATCCAAAATTGCACAGTATTGTTATTTGACTAGTGCGGACTGGGATAGAGCTTAAATACGCACAAATAAAGTGTACCTACCTATGCTAAAGCCAAACCCCAGCTAATAAAAAATAAATAAATCACCTGCTTTTATCAACTATAATAAATATATCTGTTAAGAACACATCAGCCTCCCTTCCACTGGATGCAGCACACAAGAGAAACCAAAACTCTGGCTCTTTCAATTTAGGAAAAATAGGTGGCTAGTCAGGCACTTCTGACACTTACCTAGAATTTAACAGACAGAAGACCCAGTAGTGGGTAATGTTTTCATTATTGCCCCCCCTTCCTCCATTGCCAGGTTTCCAACCCCCATTCCTTCAATTGTTTGTCTCTCACACACACACAGAACATCCTGTCCTAAACTGTAAGCTCTTCACAACAGGGACAGCCTTATTTGTGTTTGTCTAGTGCCCAGAGCAAAGGGGCCCCAATCCTTACTTAGTGGCATACAAATAATTAAGTTGCTCAATATCTTCTATTTACAGGTTCTTAAAAAAAAACAAAGAACCAGCATTTTCTCCCCCCCTCCCCCCAAGCTTGCCTGCATGCTCTCCAGGGGTGCTGGAACAGTTTGTTCAGTGGGGGTGCTGAGAGCCATTGAACCAAACTGTCAACCCGGCATATGATGGAAGCACCTATGGTCCTCTCCCCTGCACCCTTCTCCATCCCACCCTGTTTTCTTTCAATTGGCTGCCCACCCATGGAAGAGAAAGTCAGGATTACAAGTTTTGCCTTTCCTGGCTTTGCAGAATGACATCCTAGATGTCTCCTGGCATATCTATTGTGAGCTCTCCACCTAAGTACAAGTGGAAAAGGGTATATGAAACTTAAGTCTGCACAGGAGCTGAACTGCTCGTGTAGAGTCTCAAGCTTCTTATCAGCCAGCTGAGTAAGTGTTCCAGTCCATCTCTGCTTTTCCTTGCAGGTCACACCTTCTGAGGGAGATTCAAAATTTCTTTGCATCTGCCTCACTGGCTGGGTCATCGAGTAACTCTACATTGCCAGCAGTGGGGAGAAAAATTTGGAGGATGACTATTATGTTTGTTCACACAGATAGGCGAGGGGGAATCAATCTGGAGTGAAAAAATAAATATAACGCCCATGGCAACTGGGATTGCTGGTCTAAGTCAGTTATCTCCCCCCCATCCCTCCCAGGGAGACTGAATCCAAATACAAAGTTATTGACATAAAAATATAAGCCTGTTTCCTCAGATATGACTATTCCAATGCAAGCAAGAGTTAGGTGATGTGGTGATAACAGACAGCAAGTTTGACATACATTCAATACTGAACCAGTTTAATCAGATTTTGGGTTTGCATTGTTCTTTTTTCAGTATCACAAGTTCTGCATTTTCTAAGAAATACAAAACAATCTCCTTTGAGTTGTATAGAATGCTGGTCCTAGAGAAACAAAAGAACACAAGACACTAAGATACAGAGACATTTTAGAATCTCCATTCTCTAAACAGTGGTTTGTATATAAAGAAAAATTCCTAATTGCCTCCCGCATCCACCCCAGTATGACGTGATGCTCAGTTTACAGAAGGAAAAACCCAAATGGGTCCCGTGCAACAGCAGTAAGATACAGCTGCCCAGAAACAAGACGGTTTCCCCCAGGCCTGCACTGAGGAGGGGTGAAACCACAGAATTCCCCAGATAGCCAGCGCCATATCAAGTTTACTTCTCCATTATTACTAATCAGTACTCTAGTAACATACCTTTTCCACATTCTACAATGGAGTGAAAAACCCCTTCATAAAATCACTTACAGGCATCCAAATTCATCTACTCTAGATAATAACATAATTGAATCAGAGCAAGTTACTTCATCTACAAAATTAAGAGCTGATTTGATAGGTGGAACACATGCTACTTACAGCACAGACACAGTTGTCCATTGCACTTTAAGAAGATTATGAAGTTCTACTGTCCAACAGCCCGGACACTGCTGCATGCACATGATTCTATCAACCTTCCACATAAACAAGCTGCCCTCACAATAAGGAACAAGGTTGCTCTTTATACCAATTTCTATAAGATCACAGCTACTATGTGTCACAGGGACTGCTAGGCTGACTTTCATGCTCATACATTATCCAAATAGCCATTTAATAACCACCACATTAACTATATATTTGCTTTATGTAAATTATAGGTTTTTTAAAAAAGAAACATTAATCCATTAAGGAGGATTACTATTAACAGATGTATAATTAGCACTTCATTTTAAGACCCAGAAGTAGTGAGGAACAAAAACACTGCATGTCATTATAAAGTGCAATTAGGGTACAAGTGCTAAGTTCTCAATAAAAGTAAGAGGTTCTGCAACATAAGGCTATTAATCTGACCAAAAAAAAAAAAAAAGGAAAAACCAATGGCAGCTTCCATTCCCTACCAATGGTAAACTCATGACCTTGTAATGCTCTTTTAGAGTATTTTCAAGTGCACCCTTTCCCCCAAATCATACAGGACCCACACTAATGATAAATAACTAAATCCTACTAGTCCACTGAGTGCATGAACTCAGCCAAACAGCTACAGTAAGGTGACTTTGCAAGAAGGGATTCAAAAGGTAACAGGAGACCCAAGTTAGGGCTCTTTTACAGTTGATGACATCTTAGCTTATATACCACTGGACAAAACAAGACTTGGTAACTGAATGACTAGTTCCTCCCAGAAACAGATACTTCTTTTTCACATTTGGAAAGTCTTCTGGCCTCCCCACCCTCCTTGTACTTACTAAGTCCATTTGTGATCACATTTATGGGGATGTGCAGCAACAGCAGGTAAAATTATCACCCTCCTGAACTTCCCTACCTGCTGCATGGAGCAGGGTGAGAAAGTAAAGTAGATCATTTGTGCAAAAGTTAAGCAATAGGGAGAGATCACCCTTCATGATTCTCCCACCCCCCAAATAATATCCAGGTACAATACAAAGGAAAGGCATGGTATCTTCAGTTACATCCACAAACACAACATAAATAAAAAGAGCATTGACTGAGCCAGTCTTTTCCTGCTCCAGGCTGGAGCTTTCACTGCGCAAAATATTTTCCCTTGCAGTTAGTTACACCCTCCGGGGGGCGGGGGGAGGAGGGGGAAAAGGGGGAGAGAAAAAAAAAAAAAAAAAAAAAAAAAAAAGAGAACCAACCAATTCTTCCTTCTCCCAAACGCTTCTTCCAACCGAATGTGAGCAGGTCCAGAAAAACAAGCAACGGACCCTACAGATGCTGCTCTGAGAACAGAGTTGTTGACCAGCAACCCTGGAAGGATAGCTTTGCAGCCAAACAGTCCAGAAAGCAACCTAAGAGCACCAGGCAGGGTGCTGGTACCCGGGTAAGGGATTTTTATTATTTCAAATTCAGACTGCTTCCTTCCTTCCTTCCATACCTCCCCCTTGCTGGGGGCTGGAAAGGAAGGGAAAGAATCACAGGCTCATAATCATTCTGTAATAAGACCTACAACCTCCCCTGCTGCAGGACTGCAAAGCTAGCACATGGGGGTCAGGAGGGCAGCAATAGAGGGAACGTGGGGGCGGAGTGGGCACACGGAGAGGATACGAGGGGAACGCCAATATTGGCTACACCGCATCGCGGACCGATTGATCTCCTGGGAATGCGGATGGCTCGGGGCTCATTTCTTGGAGCTCTGGGTTTTCTTGGGCAGCAGCACGGCCTGGATGTTGGGCAAGACGCCGCCCTGGGCGATGGTCACCCCGCCCAGCAGCTTGTTGAGCTCCTCGTCGTTGCGGATGGCGAGCTGCAGGTGCCGGGGGATGATCCGCGTCTTCTTGTTGTCCCGAGCGGCGTTACCGGCCAGCTCCAGGATTTCCGCCGACAGGTACTCGAGCACGGCGGCCAGGTAGACGGGTGCCCCGGCCCCGACCCGCTCCGCGTAGTTGCCCTTCCGTAGGAGCCGGTGCACGCGGCCCACCGGGAATTGCAGGCCGGCCCGGGAGGAGCGAGACTTGGCTTTGGCTCGCGCTTTGCCGCCGGATTTCCCTCGGCCGGACATGGCGGGGGTGACGCGGGGAGCAGGGGCCGATGCCGGCAGCTGCCGGCCGGGAGGAGAGGCGCCGAGCCGGTCCCGGGGCCTAGGGAGGGGGACACAACGCCGTTATAACGCGCAGCGGGCAGCCCGAGGGGCAGGACCCGCTCCTAAGGACCGCGCCGGGAGCCGCCCGCCAGGGCTACAACGTGCCCGCGGGCTACAGCGCCGAGAGGCCCGGCGAGGCCGGTGACCTGCACCCAGCGGGTTACATGCCCCCGCCTGCAGCCTCCAGCGAGCCACACTCGAGGCGCCCCGTGCAGCGATGCACATGCAATTAAAATAAACCCTCCAGGGACTAAAACCCAAGGCACAGCCCTGGCCCTCACCACCGCACTGAGCCCGATCCGCCCTGCCAGACGCCCGCAGCTGCAATGACAATAATACTCGCAGCCGCTAGCGGATATAAATCAAAGCCCAGGCCGCCGGCCGCTTCCCATTGGCGGCAGTGCGAGCCGACCAAGCTTCCATTGGCGGGTATTCCGATCCCTGATTTGCATAGGGCTCGCAACGCCCTATGCTCGGCTTCGGATGGGGCTGGAGTGGCAGTCGAGACGCTGGCTGGGCCGCCTGCAAAGGGAGCTGGTGGTGAAGCATATTAATGTGCAGCAACGGCAGCTGTAAGGAGACGGGATCTTTGGCTGCCTCACAAAGCGCTGCACTAGGGAAAGGAGATTTCTTCCCCTGCTTCGGCTATAGTGCTTCAAGTAGTCACGCTAGGCTTCTTTAGCGTCTGATCTGCTTCATATCAGGCTCGGACAAAACCCTCTACACTTGAGTTCACCTTTCAGTCCCGCCGTAAACATCAGTTCCTTGCACGGCACTGTGCCCCAATAGCTCTGTGGCTCACGGCTGCGCCTCTATCTTTTGGTGTACAATATTCTCCTCTCTTCTTGCCCATGTATGGGCCAAGTCACTTTGGTATTGGATTGGGGGGGGGGGGAGTCGTCACAGGCAAGAAAAATATACCCCCCCCCTCTATTGTTATGAACAATGTGGGCAGGTAGATTTTGTGCCAAGGCAAATGACTACTGCTCCTGTCTTTCAGAACAGGGCACCCTAGCTGTGTAAACAGGGAACTAAGAAGGAGGAAGCCTCCAATTCTAATTGCAAATCTAATACTGCCTCACTCTAGCCTTTGGCACCACTTTACCTCTCTCAAGCATCAGCTTCCACAGCTTTAAGACTTTCCCCAGGGCTGCTATGAAGTATTTATGTACATAAGGACCATATATAGATGTGGACCACTTAAACTTGAATAAATGTTTATAAAACATTTGGAAGGGCTGTATCAGTGTTAAATACTCCAGTAGGAATAAACATCAGACACAAACCTGGCTGTATGACCCAGACTCTGCCCCTCCTGTTCAACTGTGCTATTTTGAGCCATCATGAATTTTGGGTAGCTCCAAACTCCAGGCTTATGCTCACGAGCAATACAAGTGCTAACGTGGGTTGAAGCACACCCAATGGAAGGGGGAGCAACCGGCCATCAGGCTCCTCTATTAAAGTAAAAAGAGGAATGTGTAGATTATCAGTTCTAACAGCTGTAAGTACCACCACTATTGGTACCTGCCCTGGTCGTGGTGGGAAGATGGAGAGCTTCTGTCTGCAAAGCAGCAGGACTCTGAAATTAAGAGAGTTTTTTTTAAAGGTGTGCCAACATAATGACACTGTAGACCACAAACAGAAGGGCAGCCAGTAGATCACTCTCTCCCTACTTGAGCAAGCTGTATTTCCCCTAGGGGAGTGCCACGGAGGAGCAAGCAGTCTCTCACCTTCTCAAATATTCTCAGTAAAATCAAGGACAATCAGCAAAATACAGAGGATCCCACTCTCTTGTTGTAGATCCCAATTTTGGTAGGGCAGATCTGCTATCCAATAATCCTTAGGTTGTGTTTACATTAGCCCTTTTTCAGCAAATAAATCCCACCATTTCTAATATTGGAGTAATTCCATCACTGGGAGCCTAGTGTACAGCAGCTGCATCATCATATACATCTACATGACACAGTGGTTAAAACCCTAGTTGCTGCTGCTTCCACCAACTTTTTCTATATTAGGGCTTCCATTTTGCTACCACCAGTGAGGGAATGTGAAACTTTTCAGAAAAAAGGCTAATGTAGACCTGGCCACATTGTCCGTCTTTGATCAAACCGATAATGCCACTAGCTGCCCTTCTAGAAAAAGGCCTATTGTCTCACTGTGCAAACACCTAAAGAAAATCTCATTTAATTTCAGTCTCCTGCTACCTTAACAGGATGGGCTTTTTCCTTTCCAAAAACTAAAACTTCCCTGGCTATTGGCAATGGGTTTGCAGGCCCCTGGTTTTAGTGCTAGGTTTTATACTCACATGTAAAAGAAAAATTCCTCATTCCTGAGAGATCAACACTAAAAAAAAACCAATACATTTGTTTTCTAAGGTTACTGACACAGTTGTTGGCATAACTGGAAGTGGGGAAATTAGGCCCTGCAGAACTGGCATTTGGCTTTCAACAGAAGGGCTTCATTTGAAGCAAGTATCTGAGCTTCAGGATGAGATTATGGCACCAAGTATGTTCATTTAAAAAAAATTAAGAGTTTCTGAATGGAGACACATTTGATTTGGAAATAGATGTAAGTTTAAAGGTGTTATTTAGAGATAACAGTATATAAATATAAATATAGTTATTTAGTGATAACATTTCCAGGGCTTTCTACCTGCAAAATGCTCTACACATAATCAGCCCTTATGAGTGTTAGGGGAAGGATTATTCCCCATTTTACAGATGGGAAAATTGAGGCAGAGAGGGATTATGAGTGGTCCAAGGCAATAAAGGAGTGAGTATTAGGAGGAGGATTAGAATTCAGGTATTCCTGATTGCCAGGTCTGTATTCACCTCATGCCTCCCTCCATTAGTAGCAGCAGGGAGTTTTAAAACAATTATTAAATGCACGCTTGTGACTTTTTGTAGTCTGTTCTGTAATGGTTGCTGTTTACAGCCAATGCACTGAAGGAGGACAGCAAAATCATTCTGTCTAGAGAAGAAATTACTTGGCAGAGGATGAAATCTATTTCTCACTTTCTGCATGTTGCTTGCTGAAGCACATAGATGGTGTTGAGGCAACAGATTTGTGGTCCCTGAAACAAGCACTCTGATTCTTCCAGTCTGGAATGGGACTGAAATTAGATAATAAATTATTTTGTCTTGAGAGATTAATGATGGCAATGATAGGGAAATAGACTGCAAAACTGTTTCTGGCTAGTTTACATTAAGCATAGACAAGGGGAAACACTAAATCCACCCAAACTACTGATCAGCTAGCAGGAGACATTCCCTAGCTCCTCAAAGGTGTCAGAAATGGGGCTCAATGGAGCATTTCCCAATGAATGTAATGTAACGGGTTACCGTAAGATTCTCATATATCTTGGATACAGTTTGATACTTTTAAAATAACTCACTTCCTTGCAGCCTGGATTTGGTTCTCCCTGTTTTAATGGTACTGTATCTCACCACACTCCTATTCGAAACTCCAAGGGCTGCTGCTCAACTGCCCATCCCCCAAGACTCTCCACAGCGGCTAAGAAGCATCTGTGGAGCTCCCTTAGAACAAAGCAATTCTGAGTGGAGCCATCAATCTGCCTTCTGAGAATATTTTAATTTGTAAATAAACTCTTACCTCTTCAGGAACTTTATCCAGCCAAAAGTCTTACAGCTCACTATACTCTGTGAAGTCGCTCTTTTCCCAAGGGTGAGGAAGACACATTATTCACATTGCTTGTGGAATGGATGAGTATGGATTGATAACAAGTACAGAGAGACAGACTCACACAAGGACACATCACAACAAGCCAACTGATCGCTTTTTATTTTCTACAATCTACTACTTCAAATACAAACAAGTGATGCTCTCCAGAGAGCTCCCACATGCTAAGGGCTTTGCTCTAACATTTGACTCTCACTGTTTGTTCAAGTCCCAGCCCAAAGACAAAAAAATATACTTTAGTGACAATCCAGTGATCTACCTACTCAAAAGAGTGATTGTTCCCTCTCTGGATCAAGAATTCAGAAAATACTCTCTAAATCTTAAAATCCTATTAATAAAAAGATTGCACAAACATTATGGCCAAGACAAGTTTTCCCACACAACTCCCCACAAAAAATAATAAAGCTAGGAGTTATGGCTGCCACAGGAGACAGATTAAACCCAGTAATTCCCAAGAACCTGCTCTCTAAGGTCATGCCAACACATTAAAGCTTGTTTTTCAGTGATACTGAGTACCTGCATCTTCTATTGACTTCATTTGGAGCTGTGGGCACTCAGTACTTCTGAACATCAGGACTTTTTTCTCTTTAAATTTACCAGTGTTGCTACTGTCAGCGTCAGGTCTGGTGTAGACAATATGCTGCCATTTTACCATTGTGTCATGGTTAAAATACTGATTCATGCCTACATTATAATTTCCATTGCTACCACCAGTGGTAGCAACAGTGGGAAATTTGAGGGGATATTTCTAGAGTCTTCCATATTATAGTACCACTGGATAATGGTTTTCAAAGCAGACCTTGACAATAGCGCACAGACTCCTTAAAGGCAGGTCAGCCTGTCAGAAATGGGACAATGAGCATGGAAAAGGATTTAAAGGTAAGGCCACTTTTTACTTTCACCAGCAAAACTGACTTAACAAGGCATTTCTCTCTTATTCTTACACACAAACACACAGCCCTCCCCATTTCCACAGTAGAATGCTTCCTCAGTTTTAAAAGGCACCTGTACCCATGGCACTTGCTTCCAGGATGCTGAACATTCTCCTTTCCACATATGACATCAGGATCCCACTGTTCTGGAACCCGTATGCAGAGGCCCATACATGTTGCTGAGCTGACACAAAGCAAGGCAGCGTTAGCCCAGAATTTCCTGGCCTTGGAAAATGGGGCTCTGTCTGATTTAAATATCAGTTTAACATAGGTTCTTTTGTTCATTTTTTCAGCTGCAGAAGTTCTCAAGCATCAAAACATCAAAAGTGTCCAAAATAATCTGTATAGAACAGACACTATATTGGAGAATTAACACAAAGGAGAACCAACTGAATACCACTGCAGGAAAGAATTCCATGCAGTTTTTCTGTTCCTCATCCAATGGGAAGAGCATGGATTGGGTTTTAGTGCCTCTCACACATGTATCTGATTCATAAATGTTCCCAAGGCAAGTCAGTGCCAACCACTAGGCTGCAATGAAAAAGTTGATGGGAGGTGAGCACTGCACATTAAATCTATGTCCCTGCTAATGGAAGACAAGAAAGAAAGTTTTAAAAAACAAACACTGCTCTCCTGAATCAGTAAATCATCAGCACAAGAAGGGCAACAAGCTACAAAATCACATCAGTGCTAGAGATCATGTTTAAATGCTCAATGCAACAAAGTCACAAAAGTCTCACTACCAGTCTGCAGGATCTAACAGGCTAACACGCTGCATCTACTTAGGAACTCAGAACTGAAAGTCAGTTCATTGAGTTTTGGGCTTCTTTGCACAAGGATCCCCTTCTTCCTTCTTCAGCCACTGGTGCATTAAGCCTGCACTGGTTCTCTTGGGTGCAGTGATTTGGATGAACTGGCTGGACCATCTGGGCAAATCATCTTCCTCTTTCTTGGGAGACTTGTTTTTCACCCAGTCCAACATCATTTTGCTGCTAGTGCTGACTTTGGTTTCCTGGGAGGACAAATTACAATAAGAAAAACAAGAACCGCAGAAATAGCTGGTCATATATTCAAGGCACATCGGAAAATGCCCACATGGGTACCAAGTCAATGAGCTGGGTCCAGTTTCAGAATGGGGAAGGTGCAGCAGCAGCATCACTCCCTACAGTTACACAGCCTTGCAGAAGGTCCCCATGGAAGTCCCAGTCAGATTAATCCTAAATGCCATTCAGGAAAGAATATACCATATTAAGCAGAGTGATCCTGAGACTTTACAACATGGTTTATTTCTGGAAGAGCAGGAAAAGGAATGGGAATCCTTGAGGAGCCTTCACTGCAGTGACCCTCTCTCCAACTGGGGATGGATGACTGCCTTTGGGAACATAAAAACAGCCATACTGGGTCAGACCAAAGGTCCATCTAGCCCAATATCCTGTCTTCCGACAGTGGCCAATGCCAGGTGCCCCAGAGGGAATGAACAGAACAGGTAATCACCAAGTGATCCATCCTGTCGCCCATTCCCAGCTTCTAACGAACAGAGGCTAAGGACACCATCCCTATCCATCCTGGCTAATAGCCATTGATGGACCTATCCACCATGAACTTATCTAGTTCTTTTTTGAACCCTGTTATAGACTTGGCCTTCACAACATCCTCTGACAAGGAGTTCCACAGGTTGACTGTGTGTTGTGTGGAAAAAATACTTCCTTTTGTTTGTTCTAAACTGCTGCCTATTAATTTCATTTGGTGACCCCTAGTTCTTGTGTTATGAGATGGAGTAAATAACACTCCCTGATTTGGGAGTTTCTCAGAGCCATCCTGAATCAGTTAGAAGGGGTAGCTCAAGCATCTTATATGGCATAATCTACCTCTCATCCTCAGGCGCTGAGTGAGCTGCCAGCCCCTAATGAACAGCTAACAAAACATGTGATTTATTCTCTTATATTCTATGGAGTGGCCTCCCCCCATTTGTTAAACTTTTGAGTATCTTATTTTTATTGCATTTGTAGCCCATTTCACAACTTTGATGCATGATTTATCCTGTCATATAAGATGATAAATTTGCACGCTAGGATCTGCAATCTGTATTTATATTTTACTTCAAACATTCTATTTTTCCTTTTGTCGCTATTAACAAAAACAGCACCCCCCAAGCCTGCTGCCCCCTAAGCCCAGCACCCCAGGCGGTCACCTGAGTCACCTGCCCCTAAATCCGGCTCTCCATTTTCTCCTCTGCAAAAGGCACTTCCAGCCTGAACAATCTATGCATCTATGAAAATGGGTATAAATTATCTACCTTACAGGCAGGATTAATTCATTAATGTTTGGAAAGAGCAGCGGAATCCCCAGTTAGACAGAGGACAAAGTACAATTCTATTTATTATTATTAAACAGTATTATCATAGGGAAGTCTGATTTGTGTCAACCATCAGATCTCACCGTCTTTGGTCCCAACCCAATGGGAACGAGGCATTCTGGTGTATTGTTTCTGGAGTTGTTTACTATAGTGGAAACCGGGTGGAAAGCAATGTTCTCTGTGGAGTGGATGAGCCTAAGGGCTTCCTGTGTTGATACCTCTGTAAAGTCCAACCATTTCCTGATGGCCTCATCCCCATCCAGGATAGCTGGCATCCTAAACATGGGAGGAGATGCAGAAATCTTAAGACCACATAGAGAGAGACAACTTATCCACCATGTCGCAGGACTGAGTGATTTGGGTGAAAGCCAAACAAAGATCCAGAATTAACATAATCCAGATTCCAGCTATCTGGGGATTAACTGTGTTGGCAATAACTATTATCATGTTAAGAAATGGCTAGAAGGCACACAGACCTCATTTCTGAAGCCGTGGGGAAAGAACTAAGCAATACAATGTTTTTCTGTGAGGCAAACAGTGTGCTAACTTCACCAAAGCAGCCTGCTTCCCCAGAGAAGGCAAAGGGTCTGTCAATCACTAGGCAGCCCTATGAGCAATTTAATTCTTATTGCTACCAGCAAGGGGCCAAACACAGTGATTCATGGCAAGAGCAAGATTCAGTGACCTGAAACAAGTCAGTAATGTTCTAATGTACTTCTCTAAGGGGATCAGGTAGAAAAAGCATGGAAGAATTTCTGGCCTGTGTGTTCTTGGCCACCAAGGCTATGTATGTAGGGGAATACAGTCACACTACCTGCTCCACACAGCACAGAAGTAAAGGGAAGGTTTTCTGCCACACACTCCCCACTAATCTCTGCCAGTCATTCTCACTTGCCTGTTATGGATATCACTTAAGCCTTTAGAAGCATCTACTGTGATGATGGTGTAGGTGTACAATGCATCCCCTCCATCAGGGGGCTCCCAGCAATCAAAAATCCCAGCCATGGTGAGTAACCTCCAGCCTTTCCACTCTTCATCATCATCTTTCCCATCTGCCTGGAAAAGAAAGATACAGAATGATCACAATCTTTCCTAACCTCCTTCCTATGCTAGGTAATTTCAATACAAAGATATTTAAAGGCTATCTGATACCTCACAGAAAACACTGAAAACCAGTGTAGTTCAGCTACCCATGCCTCATTTGCTATTTTAATTACTATTCTCTATTTCTAGGGATGTTTACCCAAAAACTTTATTAGGAGCGTGTCTTACATTGATACTTTTCCCCCCTCAAAGTCAATATCCTCCACTTGTGCATTGTAAACTGTTACTTTGGAAATTATTGTGAGGTCACAGGAGAGAAAGGATAAGCAACAGTAGCAGATAAGATCTTTCATATAACAGATTACATTTCCATGAAAAAATAAATACAAGGGGAGAAAGCACAACAGGCCGAGAAGAGTGTCTGAGATTATTCAGAATTCTGTTCTGTGAAATTTTAGCAAGGGCCATTGACTTCAATGGGAGCACTTTGTGCTCAGCACTTCTCAGGATCAAGCCCTACATTAGAGCAGTGATGGGAAGCACACTGTAGATCCAAAGGCCATGCACAGACTGCAGCTTTGGGTGTATAAACACACATTACAGCAACAGTTCCAAACACAAGAGAAGTTAATCTTTCTGCATTTCAGGACTTTAATATATAGGGGATGACTATGTGACTGCGGGACATCTTCCATCATCGCCAAAGCCCTCTTTCCACCTGCCTGGAAGTTAGGCCTCACCACACATTCAAGCTGCACTGTCTCCAATATCCTATGCCTGAACCTCAATTACGAGCACAGCTGGAGTGAGCAGGAATTTACAAAATAAATAGTTTTTCTTCAGGATAAGTGACAATTAATTAATATTTCTAAAGCCTTTTCCAACCAAAAAGTGCTATATTGCACTGCTGAGTATTAGAACAACATTGTTGCTGAGAATCCAGTACCATTTCTTGCTTGGGCTGTGGGAAGTAAATGAAATAGGGCTGCTTCTTTCCATTGTGCTGCTGCCATTCATAGAATCCATCTGCCAGCACTACACAGCGTCTGCCCTTTATCAGAGGTCCCTTTGGGAAGAGAAGATTTGACCATGTCACAAATCAAAGAAGATGGCAGCTTGGGAGGTATTAAAATAAAAGAAACATGTTTGTTGGGGTGGGAGGAGGAGGGGAGGACAAGGCCATGGTTGAAGTATAGGGAACACATTTCTTTATAACCCTTTTCGTATTCTATAACTGATCCTAAAAAGCATAGACATAAAAGCTGTAGATCCACACTGGGGTTCTGCTCACATAAAACTATGCTCTGCTATCAGGGTTTATGCCACCACTAAAAGCTCTTGAAGAAGTTAGAGCCTTATTATGTAGTTAATTACTGTATATGTGTCTTATACACAGCAATCTAGTAGTGTCCCCTAACCACCTAAGAATTAAAATGCATTAATACATGGTGGTGGCAGCATGAATACTCCACACTAGCACAAGATGGAAATCTAGTCATTCTATTCCGACTCATTTAGGAAGTTTGATTTAGTTTAAAATATGTCACTATAGTAATGGGCACTCCGTCTACTCCCTTTTATTAATATCAATGGGAGATAGGCACCTAAGTCCCCACCCCACACCAAAATTAAGTTGTAGGTGTTCTGCAAGTAATACTCAGGGTAATTCTGAAAGTCTCTATTTCACTGAAGGTTATGAGCAGTAAGACAAAATAATCCTTCATGTTCTCACCTTCCATCATTTAGAGCACGACAGAACCCCCTTTTATAGACTCCCACCAAACAGTACACCCACCTTCCGGCTGAGGGGGGGCAGGATAAGTCTACCTATGGAGCTCTTTGTGCTGCTGCTCAATTGGCTTAACAGACAAGCTTTTTATTAATTTCAAGTAGTATTTTATTCCCATTCCCAAAGCTTTCTTTTTATAGAACCAATGCCTTTGTTTTCTCCAGTCTGAACTGTACTTGAACCAAACAGTGGGTTATCTGAAAGCCACCTGGTCAAATACAGCATGCGAAAAGCTATCGTTTGTTGGGTTCTTCTATTTCAATGAAACTGAGATGCTGAATGTGTCATTCAGAAGGATTTATTTTCTGTGCAACAGGGTGGTGGTGTCCAATTCTTGTTAGGAAGAGGTTTAGATCTCTAGTTTACAAGTCATTAGTAGCACTGCTAGGAGCTGATGATTATAAAATCTTCCTTCTCTCAAGACTCATTAAATGCAGTAATATTGTAAACTTACCTTGTAGGAGAGTTTCTCCATCATGGTATCGCTGCGACAGTTGGATGTTTTATACTGCATTTTGGAAGGGTCAGCTTCTCTAAACCAGGCTGGGACCAGCCCCCAGCGCATAGCCGCGATGACACGCTCAGAAGAGTCAGCATCCTGTCACAGAAAATAGAAAAGCACCTCATGCCAGTACACGCAAGACAGGAGCAGACAGCAAATTACAAAGTAATCAGCGCATATTGTAGCTCTCTGCCTTCTCCATTATATAGTGGAGACTACAAACAGATCCCAGCAAACTCACTCACTACAACTAGTGGCAGAGAGCCTAACAAGAAAAGAGGAGCTTACAGATAACTTATTGAAGTAACATCTTATATTTTACGAAGAAAGGTTACTTTCTGACAAGAAAGAAATTTTTGTTGCTGTTCTGCTAGTTACTTTTCTTTGCAATTCTATCACTTCTGTTTTGTATGGGTGTGAGAATATACTCTGTGCTGATACGTGACTGCAACCGAAAAATGATTCAAAAGTAATCAGTAATTATTACTCCTCTGAGAAAGTCATTGAAAATATGCAAGGGATTAATTTTCAGACCCAGCAATATGCAATAAGGCTATTTTTCAAAAAAAAAAAAAATATATAAACCCCACTGGTTATAAGGAACATTCACTATATAATACAATATTTGCGTATAATAGTAAATTTGCAATTTGTATTTAACTAGTACTATTCAGGGATCTTCTACTCTAAGCATAGTATACATTCTGTCCTACTAAAAAAAGTCCCAGCAACATAGTCATCTTAGGGCCTTCCCCAATGCAGTGAATAATTATAAAAGGACACTGTTAGGTTCCTTATATTTTTTTATTTAAAAACAATCTTACAAACGTTACAAACAATAACTTTGTTTTAATAATCTGAGCATTTTTAATGTCTAACTTACTTTCACTGTTCACATTTTTGCATTTTTTCTCAGCTTTGACAATGGAAACAGACTGTGGGTTTCACTTCTGCTTCTAGTCAAATTCACTTTCTGATTCTCAGGTGCTAGCCAAAAGCTGCAATGTTTGGGTGGCTAATACCACAGGGAAATGGTTTGTTAAAAAAAGTTCCCAATGAACAAAACTACACAGAAACATTTCTATTGGCCTTCAGTTTTGTAAAACCTTTCAAGCCTACAAGCAGAACAGAAAGCAGCAAAGAAAAGCACAAATCCAATTGTTTCTGCGTCAACATTGTAAATACAGTGTGTCACACTGTCCCCAAATAGTGAATAAGCATGGAAAGTAGTTTAATAAAGATGACTGGATGATTAGATGTTTGCCTGTGATAATAGTTAGGTTGCTGGTATGCTTGAGACCACTACCTATCATACTGACCAATACCATCTCATTGTTTCCTTGTACTCCTCCGTCAGTCTGCCTACATCCATCTGTTGTCTCTGGTCTTACACATTGATTGTAAGCTCATTGAGACAGGGACAATCTTTTTTGTTCTATGTTTGTATAGCGCCTAGCATAATGGGGTCCTGGTCCATAAATGGGGCTCCTAAGCACTACAGTAATACAAATAATAAATAGATATGTTTCAAGGACCATCTTTTTCTTCTTTGTGATCTCATTAGCTATTGCAGGAGAATTGTGGAATTTTAAGTATAGTATTTAAGCAGAAAAGTAAAGGAGGAAGTAGTTTTCAAATGCTGTGCAGCTGTATTGATGATAAAGTGTTAATATTTTTAAATTTCACCTTTAAACATTTCTGGTTCTACAAATCTAAGCAGTTGTAACAAATAACTAATTCCTGACATTTCAGCAGAACTTAAAACACCTTTTTACTGTAGAAGTGGGAACACATACGGAACTATTAATATGGCAAGCATGTGTACTGAAAAGCCTGAAATGTCAGTATGAATTCCTGCAAAGCACATACTAGCAGTAGGAGTCTGGAGATACAGAACTAAAACTAAACTACTAAGTCTTGAAGAGGCTGTAAACTGTGATGCTCCAAAATATAAAGACGTTTATACCAAATTGGTCAAGTACAGTTGTGAAATATACAGTTACCCCCCTTCAAACTACTAGTCATTGTATACGATGCACCATAACGCATGCGGAGTAATTTGTTCTGCTTGAAGGTTACCTTCTCGAAGTGTCGTCGGGAAACCAGCACAGGGCTGTTGGACTGGGGACTCTTGTTGTAGGAGGGGCTGTATTTATCAGCATCTCTCCATTCAGGTTGTCTTGTTCTACCATGGTTATCACGGTACATACAGGCCCGGCGGATGCGATCTGCTCCCAGAGCGCAGGCCGTGCGCCCACACATTCTTCACAAGTTTCCTAAAGGAAGAAGACATTATATGCTGTGGAACAATGGCCTCAAATCTGACTTCAGGTGACAAAGCATGATCACATTTCTCCTTCACACTGGATACAAAAGGAGCAATTTACTAAACATGCATGTCTTCCCCTAGGACTCAGCCTCTTGTCCACTCTATGGCAAGGTGTCAGGGGTTTATTATTTACAGAGCCCAAAAGTTTGCTGGATATTGTAAAAAAAGGCCCTAAGAAGCATACAATGAACAGATGAGAGAACAAGTGGCGAGTGACTGAAGTGTCATATTTAATACACGCCACATAGTTCCATGGGCTTTTTAATACTTGATGCCCCCAAACCTTTTCCTCCATCTATGATGTTAACACTTCTTTCAGTGGGATGACTAAGGATTGCAGTTGAGTAACACTCAATGGAGCAGGGGAGGCTGGGAGGCCACATGCTCAAAGCTATCTTTAATTGTTACATGATGCTCAGATAGAAGGAATAGGTCCCTTGAGAAAAAAATAAGATGGATTGGTGTTGCTGCCCACTATACCCACTGAAACAGACCCCCAGACACAGGCTGGGGGAGCCCTTTGTTCCCCTATATTTACTTTAACCATACATTTAAATCTACAGGAATCAGAAGTCAGGGGAGGCCCCAAGCAGCACAGCTCTGGGAAAGGGAGAGTGGGAACTGCTACTCTGGATCACTGGTTGTTGGACTGAGGTCTTTCACTATGAGAGTGATTTGAGGCCTGCCTGGTGGAGTATGGAAAAGGGGGTCCCCTGCCCAGACAGAGAGGGGGTTGGGGATTCCTGCTCAGGGGACTGAGAGGGGCTGTTGATGTGGGGAGGGGGAATTGTAGGGGGTTCCTGGTAGGGAAGGGGGCTGCAGGGCTCCTTGCCAGAGAGCTGTGGGAGTTCCTGGTGGGGGAGAAAGGGGCTGGGAGAGCTCCCTGCCAGGGGAGAAGGGTGCAGGGCTCCCCGCCCAGGAACTGAGGGGGTTTCCAGTGGGGGGCAGAGGGCTGTGGGGGGGGTGGAGGTTCCTGC